>NC_043701.1:19745842-19754652 GCF_006229205.1 Suricata suricatta
AAAAAAAAGCCCAATATTAAGCAAAAGTTTCCCCTTTAGAAAGGAGGATTGTAAATCTATATTTTAATATTTTTCTTTTATTGCAGTCATAGACAAATTTGATGACCACATCTCCTATGTCTTTATTCCAGTTATTAGTAAATCTATTGAACAGGTTAGTCTGAGAGCAGGGCTCTGATACAGAACTCAAGAGGGGCGCTTGAGTGGCTCAGTCGGTTGAGTGTCTGACTTCAGCTCAGGTCATGATCTCACAGTTCGTGGGTTCAAGCCCTGGGTCGGGCTCTGTGCTGACAGCTCAGAGCCTGGAGCCTGCTTCTGATTTTGTGTGCCCCTCTCTCTCTGCCCCTCCCCTGCTCATGATCTGTCTCTCTGTCTCTCAAAAATAAATAAATGTTAAAAAAAAATAATAAAAAAGAACTCAAGAACATCTTCCTGCAGGTTGCCTTGAGCATCTTTGGAGGTCAGCCGTTCAGTCAACTAATCCATTCAGCCGGCATTGCCCCATGTTCTAAGGATTTTATTAAAGAGTCTACTGAGCACCTTGACACAATTCAGATAGTCTTGTGTTTCCTCAATCCAAAACCTCGCCACCTGTTGATTTAGGAAGCGAGAATAGCCTGACAGAGTTTGTTCTTCGAGATCACAGATTGATTCCTAGTGATCATTGTATCACTTTCTAAATAATCACATCTAGGGGCACCTGCATGGCTCGGTTAAGCCTCTGATTTCAGCTTAGGTCAGATCTCATGTTCGTGGGTTCGAGCCCCACATCAGGCTCTGTGCTGACAGCTAGCTCAGAGCCTGGAGCCTGCTTCCGGTTCTGTGTCTCCTCTCTCTGCCCCTCTCATGCTCTCTCTCTCTCTCTCTCTCTCTCTCTCTCTCTCTGTATCAAAAATAAATAAAACATTAAAAAAATTTAAATAATCACATCTACCTTTTACTGAACTAGTGGTCAACATCTGGACCAAGCTCATTTGTTCACGTTTTTCAGAACTTACATTATTTTCACTTTCACAAAATTGTAATGGCATTTGCCTGTTAACCTTTCTTTCGCTGTCCCCTCCATAGTTCCTGGGAAGATTAATAACTCACTATGGAGCATTTACCTGTTAATATCTACGTCATGGCATCATCGCCATTTTAGCTTGGACCATCTCTGAGTGTTCATTTCCATGAGTGTACTGATCCCTGTGTAGAAGAATATTGCCTTTGACTTCACCGAAAGTTGCCTGTTTTATCCCAGAAAGGATGTTCTGCATCATTCCTGGAATCTTTCTTTGATCAATTGGGGCCAAATAGAAATCCCCAGGCCGAGAAGGGCACTGGGTGGCCTTTAGGAAAGGAGAGCTGAGGACTCCGTCTCTGGGATGTTTACCCCATTGTGCCTGGCAGACAGGCTGCGGTGTGACCTTCAGGGTGGCCCACAAGAAAGGAGCGATAATCAGAAACTAGAGCCAAGGCAGCTTGACTAGGATACAGATGGGGTGGAGGAGTGGTTGGCTGGATTCAGGAAGAGAGAGTAGAGGACTAGAGGCATGATGAAGATGCTTTTAGCAGCAGTGTTTTTTGTTCCTTTTAAAGTAGTTTTTTTTTTTTTAATGGAGAATGAAATGCTCGCACATGGTAAAATGTCAAAAAGAACAAAGGATGTGCAGTAAAACAATGAAGTCTATCTCGCTCCGGCTCCCACTCTGGAGTTTCTGCTGGTAACTTCCAAAATGTTCTATGTATATTTAAGCCTATATAGATGTGTGCATACTATTCTCTATGTTAAAAAATGCAAATATGTATACAAACACTGCTCTGTTCTTTTTTTTTCCCAGAGCATAGATTGCATAGATTTACTTCATTTGTTTAAGGTCTACACTGTGTTCTCCTGCTTGAGTGTACCCTAATTTTAACAGCAGTGCTTTGAGAGAACGAAAATAGAATTGTTGCCAAACACAGAGCATTAATCTTAAATTTGAAGCGGAGGCAGGAAATGAACAGGTGTGAACAGGTTTACAATTTGGATACTTATGTAACCCGAGATCTATTACTTCAATATCCCTTGCCTCAGTTTACCTAGCAGGGAAGGGAAATCACCTTCCTTCTTGATTCTGATGTTAGAAAATATGAGTCAAATCCCCTTAAATACAGGACTTGGGGAAAAACAGCTACCCGAAAGGGTATATATTAATTTTTTCTTATTACCACGAGGTGGGGTGTGGGCAGAAGGCCACCCTACCTCTGGCCACAGCTCCACTAAATTGAGCTGACATCGGTGGTGTGTTTGCTGGGTGTCTGTGAACAGTCGGCTGAGTAACGAAGCAGGACTGATCCGGCCTGACCCACCTATTCTTGGTGTGTCACTGCTCCTGCCCAGGGGTACGCTGGGAAATGTTTCACAACTGTCCACAGAAATGAAAGGCCAGGTGTGTGGTGTTGATTCTCATGGCGTAAATGTTCCCAGCTGATTGCTGGCTATCAGCATGCTGTCCCTGAACGCGGAGTTGGGGAGAGAGGCACACAGTTGGCTCTCCCCAACTCTCAAGTGACTGCATACCACTGTGGCCTTGGGACTCACAAGGATCTCACAAGGGACACTCAGCGTTTGTGAAGACTGCAGTCAGTAGAGGTGCGCTGGGAGGGAGCCCTTTAAAAGCAGGGGCAGGAGAATGGGGCCAGAGGGAGAATGGAGTCAGGTTTCAGAGTTCTGGAGGGAGATGTTAAAGAGGAAAGAGGTCTTGATGGGCCCTTGCACCATCTCTGGAAACTCCCAGAGACCGCCCATGGCTCTTTCTACTCTGACTTTGTATGGTTACCTCTGCCCTTCTTATTTTTCCCTATTGCTACTTTCCTCCTTCCCCCTTTCTTCCTCATGCGTGCCTTGGCCTCATTCACAGCCCGTAGGCTGTGCTTAGTTCGCCAGAAGCTACTCAGGGTTGAGGAGATCCCCCGGAGCCTGAGAGAAGATGATGTGACCACGTCCTCATGGGTCCCTATGTGGACAGAAAACTGCAGTGTCAGCTTCCAGCGACTTCTTATTTCCAGTCTCTTCTTGCTGTGACAAGACGAGTCCCTGGACTTCCCTCCTCCCCTGCAGTAGTCAGGGTCAGGGTCAGGGTCAGGGTCTGGTCAGGGGTAGGGAACTCTTTTAGCACCATGGGGACTGGTGCTCATGCTGGAGTCCACACAGTCTGACCTCCAAGAGGATCCTGTGAAGGGGGGTGCCAGACAGCTTGTTAAAGAGAACAGGATCCAGGACCACTTCACTGCTGGGTGTCCTTTAGGCTGACTCTCTGGAACTGACTCTGCCCTGGGACTTCAGGTGGGGGCTTGGCTTCAGCATTTCCAGTGACCTGGCTGGATTTTCTCATTTTTACTTAACACGTTGAGATATGCTAAGATACTTGATGCTAAGAGCTCTGGTACCCAGTCCTGCCCAGTATGGTCACTATCATGCACCGAGGATGTCCTCCTCTGCCCTGCTTCTTCTAGAGCCAAGTGGGATCAAATAATAAGAGTAAGAGGCTAATGAGGCCAAAGCCAGGGGAATGGTTCTGTCTCTGTAAGTCACTGTATTAGTTGTCTATTGCTTCAGAGCAGAGCACCTCCAGCAACATCTAGTCTCGCCCCACAATGTCCAGGACCTCAGTTGGAAGACTCAAAGCTGGAATCATCTGATGACCTGAATGGGGCTGGAGAATCCTCTTCCAACGGGGTTCACTCATGGGATGTCAAGTTTTGCCAGGAGTTGGCCGGGAACCTCGGTTCCTTTCCAAGGCTGCTCAAGGGTCCTTGCCACAGGGCAGCTCACTTGTCCCAAAGTGAGTGATGCAAGGGACCAAACTGGACGCTGCCATGTCTCTTATGACCTAGCTTGGAAGTCACACCTGGTCATTTCTGCAGTATGTCTTCTTGGTCACCTAAGTCAGCTACGATTCAGTGTGGGGAGGGGGAGGGCATGAATATCAGCTGGTGAGGATCTTTAGGGCCATTTTGGGTGCTGGCCATCACAGTTATGTAGGGGATTACACTTAGGCCACCTGGCAATCATCTTGGAAATGTATGTTACCAGACAAGAGTGTTCAACCTATCAGCACAAACCCACCTTCATTACAAGGAAAATGACTTCAGGCCTTTGTACTCTCTGTATCCTAGTCAGAGGGGCCAAGTGACTCACTTAAGCTATTTGGCAAGTGCTAGGCAGAAGTGAGATGGAGCCTTCATGTGGGAGCCATGAACTGTATTCAGTCCTTGAATTCAGGCACACTGTAGGTCCTCATGCCTCCTGGGACTGAAGTGTTTACCTTTTCTTGTTGAGCAAGATATAGAACTGTGCAGAGCTAGGACTTTGCTATTCTTTCGCCAATGAAGTTAGGTAACATTTCCTCCCTCCCCCATCTCACCCTCCACCCTGCCGCTGTGTCCTCTAACTTCTGGTTCTCACAGTTGAAAACACAAGATTGTGTGTTAGCTGAAAGAGAAGGAAGACTTCTGGAGAGGGTGTGGTGGCTGAAGGGGCCTGGGGAGGCAGGGGAGGAAGACTTGGACCACGGGAGCTGCTTCAGGGCCCAGATGACCAATATCTGCATAATGTGTGAGTGGGGGTGCAGGCAGGCACGCTCCCCACCCTGGTACCAGGGCCCCGGTGTGGCCTGGGAAGCCAAGGCAGAGCAGCAGGGCTGACCGTGTCCAGCATTGCAGGTGGGCAGAGGCGATTTGAGGGTTGTCCTTCCATTAAATGGCTTATGTAGGCAGTAGACTTCAGTGATGTGCTTCATGAAGAACATGAACTCGTTTCTAAACACAATCCCCATGATGGGGGGCTGCCTGTGACATAATGCGGCAAGACAGGGAGGGAGTTGTCTGTGTGAGCAGAGGCAGGTTGGGAGCTGAGATTCAGGTGTTAACATCTCTGTGTCTTTGCTAGCACCCACAGGCTAGAGAAGCCTGGGACAGTCTGGGTCTACTGACCATACCCAGCTACCAAGTTCATACCACAGTTCGAGACTTCTCCCTCAGGTCCAAGGGCAGTCATTGTTCTGTCCTATTTTACTATTCTATGGCCTGGAGTCTCAAGAACAGAACCCTTGGGTTAGAAGCTTACTTACCCCCTTAAGAATCAGAGGAAAGAATACATTTGTTTCAGTGGACTGAGAATCTTGAGAGCAGCTGTCCTACCTCAAAGTGGCAGCTTTCAAGGACACAGATTGAAGGTTGTTGGAATGTACAGTGGACATCTGGTGACACGTCCAGGAAGCAAGGGTCAGTGGGGAGTGGGGGGCCCTTCCTACATCTGCATCACATCCAGGGAGGTGTCACTAGGAAGGCTCCCTTCTCTCCTAGTCTCTGCTTAGAGTTGGGATACTGTTGATATTTCTACTCTCCTGCAGGTGGCGCCACAATTTAGGTTTTTAAGCCACTGACTGCCTGTGGTTTTCATCTAGTGCACTGTGCACTGTATAAAACCCAGCCATGGGGCCAGCTCTTGGGGGAAAAAATTTCTCTCTAGCACCACCAGGCTCTGGTGATTTATTTAACAAGCAAATCTGGCTTTTATCAACTTAAATAGCAGTTCTGTTCCTAGGCTAATAAAATGGTGGTAGCTAAGTGAAGGAAAACTTAAGGATTTCTTCTCCTCTCTCCTATTAAATCTGGCCCTTTTATTCAGCCTTGAGTGATGAGCCAATACTTTTCTCTTCAAGCCCCTCAATAAACCACAACCGAATTGCCACCAAAAAAAAATGCCTCATTCGAAGATTTTATGAAGCAATATGACATTTCACTTCTCCCTCTTGTGGCCACGGGGCCAGGCAGTGACTACTGGGTTTTGTCACTGGCCAGGAATGGAATGGGTGGCTTACAGATCTGACGTCAGTTGAAGAAAAGTTGGGTCTCTCTTTGCCCCTCACCAGCTGGCAGAGGCTGCAGGAGCTGTGAGAGGGAGAATGGTTTGCAACTAATGCAGAAACCCATTTTGAACTGTTCTGGAGCCTGCCCTTGCTGGTGTGTCTATTCATAGAGAAGGTCAAGACAACAGAGGACTTTCCTGCCCCCTGCACTGTGCCATTAAAAAAAGGATGTGTCCTTCTGGAAAGCAGTGCTAATTCCCTGGGTGTGCTCTGCACTTATTTAGAGTCTCCAAGTGCACGGATAGATAGCGTCTCCCTTGCATGTCACGATCTGTAAGGGGTAAGTGAGGCAGATGAGAACCTGAGATTTCCAGATCACAGCATTGGTGCGTGGCGACACCCAGGTCCAGGACCAAGTCTTCTTGCTTCCAGCGTGGAGTGCTACCATCCTACCTCATGCCATTCTCTAGCCTTGCAAGAGGAAATCCAAGGGGCCATAATGATAATAAAATCAAGCCCCACACTGTTGCTAATTTGACCCTTCCTGTTCTCCCTTACAGTGATACTCTATAACCACCTAGTCAATATAGCTTCTTCCATGTTTCTTACTGGAGGGGAAGGAGGGAGAACGTGATTGGCCATATGGCCCCATTAATGGTGAGAGACTTGGCTGGGGCCACTCACCTTCCCGTGGTTGGACCAACTTTTTACCTCCCTTTTATGTCATTTGGTTCTGTTATTACCGTTCAGGCACCACATGGCATCCGTTTTGCTGAATGAAAATAAATGGCAACACGTACTAGGCAGGAGATAAAGAATAATAAATAGATTTTATTTGCCACCCCTAAAAAAGGTCTTTGACTTCCCATCCATCCATCAGAAACTGACCGTGAGGCTCACCAGCAATATTCACACACACACTGCACACAGAGGCTACAAGAGGGAAAATCAGTTATATTCAAAATACATGTTAGGAGGGCCTGGGTGGCTCAGTCGGTTCAGCGTCCAACTTCAGCTCAGGTCATGGTCCCACAGTTCATGAGTTCAAGCCATGCGTTGGGCTCTGTGATAATAGCTCAGAGCCTGGAGCCTGCTTCTGATTCTGCGTCTCCCTCTCTCTCTGCGCCCCCCCTCCCATAAGTAAACATAATTTTTTAAATTAAAAAATACATGTTAGAATAGCTGCGAAAGGAGGCAACGATGTTTTCTTTCTTCCCCTCACTTCCCGCGTTTTTATGACATGTCCTGAGAGTGGCGAACACATTTGAAAGGCTTGCCTCCCCCCAGCCCCACTCTGCCTTTATTGAGCTGTATTCCTTAAGCAACCCAGTATGATTTTCCATGGGGCTATCTGTGTTGTCACCTCTGGGAAAGGCCTGCGATGATCCTGTGGAGAAATTTTAGAGAAGATATCTTAGAGGGGGGCCAGACCCAGTGCGAGGACAGCCTTACAGAAGCCTGAGCCCGAGCACCCCCTTAAATTTTGCAGCCTGGGTGCCTCACCCTGGCCTCAGTCCTTCCTAGAGAGACATTTGGCCCTGGGCTTCCGCAGCCTGGATGGAAGTCCAAGGAACAGTGGCATTGAGTTATTTTGTTGTGTGTTTCTCTGGACTTCCGAAGCTAACCTGATATTGTGGGCTTTATCTAGAGTCTGGGATCCAGGGCTTCTGAGGAGAGAGGAGCCAGATCAATGTATTAACACAAGCTAATAAGATAACTCCTTGCTGCTTTCTGGGCCATGCACTACTCAGCCGAGAACCAGAGGCTACAAGGGCTCCGCGCGGTCTCCTGGAATACGTCTAATCAAACAAGCCAATGTCTGGCTTCCTCCTCGCCCCGGCTCTGGCTTGGCTCATCTTTTCATTGAGGCATCCACCTTTGAGAGCAAAGCTTCTGCAAGGCGCTATCTATGCGGACCCTGCCTGACCCGAGTATGCCACCGGCCTTGGGGCTGGTAGCGCTGGGCAGCTCCCAGCTCCTGTCAAAGACTCCCCAGTTTACAACTCCGATTTCTGTGAAAATGTAACCCCTACAGGAAGGCATTGCGATTTTTGCTGTCATCAGTCATGTCCACCCAATGGGAAGATTCTCAAGAGGTGTTTTGATGGGAGGGACAGTAAGGGGCAGGAAGTTGGCTGCCTACAGGAAAAGGAAAAGTTGAGGAGGCGTCCTCAGAGAGGAGACCAACAACTATGGCTCCTTTGGACGGCCCTCAGCGACTGCTGGCCCATGCGAGGAGGCGCTGAGTGACACAACTGAATGTTCCCGGACCATGTTGGGGGTGGGGAGCAGAGCCTTATGCAGAGTTGGTAGTTGAGTGTAGAAATCTCTTAGGCTTCTCCTGGTGGGAGGGGGGTACGTTCACAGGAGGATCTGGGCAGAGGTTTCAGAGGTAGTGCTACCCACTGCCGTCCTGCATGCTTCCTCTCTGCCAGATGGCTGTCTAAACCACAGCAATGTGAATTCTTTCTTCGGACTTCCGAAAGTGCCCTGATGTCGGCATTGTCTGTTCTGCTGTGGTCGAGGATTCTGAGAACAGGAGCCAGGTCAGCTCCTCGACCTCAACATGAATAGACGCGTCAGGCTGCTGAGCAAGCTGGAGGGCACTTGGCCATTTATGCTCTCTCACCCAGGCCTCCGTCCTTGGGTGCTGTGGAGTGAGGGGGCTGCCTTGGAGGGGTGCTGGGGTTCTGATGAGGAATAGGTGCGTGCGCCTGTGTCCGCTCCGCACACCCGATGGTCCTTCCGAGCCGCAGCGCCCACATCCCGAGGAGGCTGAGCGTGCCTCCTTTCGAGTATGCGCCCTGTACCCGTGTCCCCGAGTACGTGTCCCTCTCTGCCCCACATCGTCCCCCGGCAGGGTCGTTGGGCGCCGGCCGCGGGGGTGTCCGCCACCGTCCGTGCGGGGGAGCGCCGGCGGGGCGGGCCGCTGCGGAGCGGAGTGGGGGAGGCGCCCCCTGCCCCCTCTGCCGG
>NC_043701.1:19754752-19837917 GCF_006229205.1 Suricata suricatta
GGAAAGGGGTGCTTGGATTCGATCCACATTCTCCGACCTTTTTGTTGGACATCCCGCCCACCTCGGACGCCGCAAGAGGAGCTGTCAAGCCCCGCAGGCTGAGATTTCGCCCTCCGTTTCCCTCGCCTCCTCCCGGGTTCCCCGTGCCTCGGTGGAGTATTCGCGTTCGGGGCTGGGGCCGGAGGAGGCAGCCACACGCGCGCACACGCACACGTTCAGAGGAGGACGAGAGGCAGCGGCACGGGCACCATCTGCAGTGTCAATGCGGCGCTCCCGCTGAAGGAGGCGAGCGTGGCGCTTGCAGGTAAGGAGCTGGCGGGCGGGAGAGGGCAGCGCGGGCGGAGGTACCCGGCTCGGTCCGGGAGTCCTCGGCTGCCCTGGAGCCAGCCCGCTGCACGCACGCATACACACACAAACATACACACACATACGCGCGCGCACACACACAGACATACACACCCTGGCACACGCCGCGCACACGCACCTGCCCACGTCCCACCTGGACCCCCGCGTAGGTGCGGCGCGGCCGGAGCAGGTATTTCCCCCGGTTCTCTCTCCTCTGATGATCCGGACTCACACTTCTCTTACCTAGGACTTTCAGGGTGGGATTCTGTCTATGACTCCCTCTCCCTTACCCCGGGGTAGGCTGCCGGAGCGGATTTTTCAGTTCCCGGCTCCCTGATATTTCTAGCTGGTTTTCAAAACGGCAGAAGTAATGGGAGGTTTGGGGAGACCCGCCCAGCGTCATCTCGGCTCCGTGGCCCTTTGGACACCCTGGGATTTTGACGCGAGACAGACCGATAGATATTCAGACCGATATTTGGAGAGCGTGGTGGCCCAGCGTGCAGGGAGGAGGCCACATAGGCAGATGGGGCTGCAGTTCTGTAGGGCGGTGCATATGGAACAGACACTGCGTTTCCCCAGTAAGAGGCAGCACAAACGCCTTTCTGAAGCATTGCACTGCTTCTCCGGCAGTGCGCCGGGATTCCAGGCAGGAGGGGGCTTCCGCATGGCATTGGGTGTGTGGCTAGTCTAGGGAGGGCATATGGGGGTCACATCCTCCAGAAGAGGTATGACCTATTCACATCTCCGATCTTTCAGCAACAAGCCAGCCGCCAGGGCTTAGGGGACACAAGACTTGGGTCTGCCTTTCACCTCTCTACCCTTCTCTCTACACTGCATGGGAAAGCATGGGGCTGCTTTGCCTGTGCCTCCCGTCAACACCTGTCACATGCCTTTGAAGGTGTGTGTCTGAGAAACAGAACTGAAGTGGGGCGGAGGAGGGTGTAGTGGGGAAGGGAGGAAGGTCCCCTCTCTCATGACCACCTCTCCAGTGCCCCCCTGTAAGGAGGCCAGACATTCTTGGGTTTACCAGTGTTGCCCAGACCCAGGCTGCTCTTGACTGTGCAGAAGGACTCTCCAGAAGCCTGTGGTTTGAGGTTCTAGTTCCCTAAAACCTTTTCTTTCCTGCTCAGCTGGAGTTTCATGGGCTCTCAAACTTTTTCTGGAGGAGCTAGGTGGTGGTTGGAGCCCCAAAAGGGCTTTTCTGCAATTTCCATCTGGGGGTCAAAGACCAATTCATTCGGGCTCGGCTGTTGTAGGGAGAAGAACGTGAGGTCCAGGTAAAACAGGATTTTGGAATTGCACGTAAATCTAGCAGGGTCCTGTGTTCCTCTCACTGTCCCTTTTGGGGTAGCTTGTGGGCAGCCTGGCAAGAAAGAGAGTGAACTTGTACCCTTTATATAAGATCATGTGTTCAGAGTGTCCTACAAACTCACCAGTGGGAAAAATATGTTGGGAGTTATCCAGAGCACTGGGGGAAAGGAGTCAACATTCTTTGGAACAAGAGGCCTCAGTGTTGGGCACGGGATTTGGTTGACTCTATAAATCCTGAAGATGCTCGCTGAAATAAAGGGCTCTCTACGCAACCCCCATCTCTGCTATGTTCAAACTTTCTTCAGCTCCTGCAAAGGTGTCTCAGCTAGGCTGAGGACAGAGGAGCAGACACCCCTGGGGGGAGGTTGTATTCCTGCTGTGTGCTGTGTGTAACTGTCCTTTGATTGATTGGAAAGGGTAGATGGAATAAAGCAAAGCTCTCACAATGGGGAGAACCCAGGAGGGAAAAGGAAGAAACATTATTATTATGATTTTTTTTTTGAGAATGGTGTGTGTGTACGCACACCCAGATATATGCATGCTTTCTCAAAGAGTCCGCTCAACGCGATCGGCTGGTCCAGTGTATGACAGCGGGACCCACTTCTGGGCTGTGGAAGAACTGGAACATTTCCACACGCATGCCCTATGAGCGCGTGGGCAGGGAGGTCCCATGTATGCGCAGAAGAGCACATGGTTTTCAGAAGAAACAGTGAGACCAGCAGCAGTGGGTGGCCCCCAGATAAACATTCTCTCACAGGACCCTGAAGGGGCCAAAGGATGGTGTGCCGAGCTTCCGGAAATGTCTGTGTGTCTTCCACATAGACTTGTGCTCCCTTCCCTGCTTCCCTCTCTATCTTTCCTTCCTCCTGCAGTTGCAGCCTTAGGATCCGTCATGTTCATGCAAAGCCAGTAGGCATTATGCTCGTTATAAGCTAAACATTTTAGAACATGGGTTCAAAAAATCCCCACACTTTTTTGCACTCAGCATTAGGTACCGATTTGGTTTCTAGGGCAAAGCAGGCATTAATTAACATCTGTGTAAAGCTGGATGTGCATCATCTAATTTTTCCTGGTTCTCTGGCTGAGCCCTGGAGCATGTCACGTTGTCTCTCTCTCAATCTCTCTCTCTCTCTCCCACCCCTCTGTGGCCTTCCTTTTAAGTTCTCTAGGGTCTTCACACTCCAAAGGGAGTCCTACTAGAAAACCTCCAATCACGAGTGCTTCTTTTCAGCGGGGCCCCTCACTGCCGCTGGGCTGTGCCGGAGGGGCTCCTCTGTGAGCCTGGGTTGCCCATGAGTGCTGCTCCTTCTTGCCCAATCTGGGACTCCCTTCTGGGCTCGCCTCTGTCCTCCCAGGACTTCATCCTGGATGCCCACTGATGCCCGCAAACATTTCCAGAGGCATCTGAGGCCGCCAACTTGTTTCCTTTCTCCTCTGCTGCTCTGGGGAGGCTGCTGCTGTGGCTGCTCCCTGCAGTCAGCGAGAGCTGCATGCCCGAGTCTGCGTGCACTTGGCCTCCGCATCCTTTTAATCACAATGAGGGCTGCTGGGAATTGAGGGGGGTGCTTTCTAGGGAGGCATGGTCCTGAAGTGGGGAGAGAGCTGAGGGGGCGGGGTGAGTAACCGCTCTCCGCTCCTAGTTATCACCAGGCTTTGATGCAAAGAAACTGCAGCCAATCTCTCTCCTCCTAGCCAGCTAGGGGGCATTTCTTAGCCGCTTCTCCCCATCCTCACTAGGAGAAGGCACTACACAGACAATGCCACCTCAGAGACCTGTTGGAGTGGCTCCGTGATGGGCGGGGACAGGGTGGCAGCCCTGCAGAAAACCGGCTCACTATCCATGCTGGGATTAGTCTGTACGACAGATGTGCCATTCTTTCTTTAGGCTCTCCCCCCTCCTCTTCTCATTTGTGTCGATGTGAAGCTCGTTCAGACCCTGGGGTAGTAGAACGGGGTGCATTTCCTTCCCCTGACACCCCCTTCCTCCTTCCCCATCACTCCCTTCCCTCCCCCCCACCAACTTGCTAATTCACCTCTTAGCTTTGTGCGCACATCCGACAGCCCATTCGCCCTCAAATTTGTGGCACTCCAAGAAATCAATATAACATGAATTTAACGACAGCTGGATGATTAAGTGTTATTTATATTTAAGAGCGGCATTTTAAAAAGACGTCGCGCTAATAAATCAAACGGCTGTTTGGGAGATGCACATGATTAGGGTAATTGCCCTACAGGCTCCATTGAGCAATGCCTGGCCCACGCAGAGCCCTGCGGACTCTATCTCTTCGGAAGCTGCCGGCCCGCCGCCACCTACCCTGACCTCCCACATGATCCCCTCCATCCGGACTTACTCTCTCCTGCCACTCTCCTCACTGCCCGGAGCTATAGCCTTCCCGTGGCAGGAAGGTGGAGTCAGCAGGAACACGGAAGGGGGCTCTGCTGCTAAGTGGTGGGAGATGGGTTTTAAAAGCCAAGGCAGGCAGGAGGTCCTAATTCCCAGAGCCGAGGCCTTGTTCCGCAAGGAGGAGGCCCGCTTCTCTGCTTGATATGGAGCAGCTTGGGAGAAAAGCTTGCCGAGTCCCCGCGAAGAGTCTGCCAGCTCCCAGACCCTTGTCCTTACACTCATGTGGCATCAGCCTCCCCAGGGAAGAGGCTGTGTGGACATTAGTCTTTGCCCTTGTGAGAGCCGGCAGAATGGAAAGGAACAATAATCAATGATGATGGGGGTGGTGGCTAATATTTATTCAGCGCTGACTGGGATAAGGCATCTTTGAGTGGTTTACACAGGTTGGCCCATATCCTCCACGGTGACTACCCAGAGAGGCAGCGACTGGTATTATTCTCACTTCCTGCACCAGGAAGCTGAAAGGTCTGAGGTCAGAGACTCTGTCCAGGATCATACAGTTGGTGGGTGCTGGGGCCACATCTCAACCCTAAGCAGACTGAGGCGCTGTCTACCTCCTCCTGTGAGGAGCCTGCAGTCCCCTGGGGAGGTTTGTGGGAGAGTGTGCTGAGGAACTAGAGAATATGTGATTCCTCCCTCGGACACGTCTGTGACCCCATGTGGATCTATTTATTCTCAGACGCTCGAGTTCCCCGTTCATCAGGAGGGGCTACCTTATCCTTGACTGTGGGTGGGCTGTGAAATTGCATGGATCATTCTAACAGAGTGCTCAGTTCCTGAGGGTGACTCTTGCCTCTTTTGCTAACTCCCATCTCTCCCTGGGAGAAACTAAGGAGGAGTGAGTGAGTGAAGGCCTCATCTCTGCTTTTGATTCTAAGAGGCTCTAATCTAAGTCTTGTGTTGGTCAGAATCTGGTTCTGTCTAGTAACGGTTTCAAATTTGCTGGCATTGTGGAAATATCACTCTCTCATTTAATCCTTCAAACCACCCATCAAGGGAAGGGAGGCACTGTTTATTCCCATTTTGATGGTGTAGGGACTGAAGCTGAATGCCCAAGGCTTGGGTGGTCTTTTCACTGGTGGGGAAGGATGCTCACAGTAGGGACCTGTTGGTTCATTCATTCATTAGCCCGAGGCTTCTAGATTCTGGAAGCCAGAGGACCTTTGAAAGCCAGCAAAGGAATCTTTTTGCCTGTGGGTGTCATGCCACACTGGGCGCCCGGTCCATATAATTGTGGGAGCAGAGATTCACTGGACGTTGGTGCCAATGGCTGCGTGTGTGGAAAGTCACCCTGTGCACTTAGTGTGAGTGGAGCCCTTGGTTAGGAATGACATCTGGATCCTGAGTAGTGGGAGTGGGAGGTCTTGATGGAAGCCGTAGACCTGGCCGAGTGCGGTCCCATCCCAGAGCCAGGCCTCCGCTGCCTGACTTAGTCTCTCTGACCTCAGCATTTTAGGAAATAGCCACAGGTGATTGTGGTTAGTGGTTTGGTTTCTTTTTCCCTCCAAGGACAAACTTTTATTCTGCACTTCCTTTGGCTTCTCTATGCTGTGAGGTGAGCGGGAGTTTCTGCCAAACTCGAGGTGGCTCCCAGGGGGGCATTTCATCACCCCTTTTCTGGTGCAACAGTAGGAGTGGCTGAAACTGGTGGAGGTGGGGTCCTGCTCAGACACGCCCCAACAGGTGCATGCGAGGCCTTTGGCACCCTCTCTCTACCAGCTGAGCTTGGCTAGCCCCCTCCCACTCCACAGTGCCTTCCCCATGAACCAGGATTCGAAACAGCAAATTGGATTTTGGAATGTTTTGTTACTCCAACACAAAACAGATCACTAGCTAAGAGGATGTCACCTCTGCAGTGGATGCGCTGAATGTAGACGAGCGGAATCAATTCCGAGGTCTTACAGGGACGAGTATTTTCATTAGGAAGCGTGAGGAGAGAAGCAGTGGGAGAAGAGGGCCCTGGGACTGTAGGAAAGGAAAACCATAGCAGTTCAAGGGCTTTCCTGGTCTTTGCTCAGGATCAGCCTGACATCTGACATACCCATGGAACTGTCTCTTTGGAGCACAGCTGGATTTCCCTCATGGTGGGTGGGGTCCAGAGCTAGAGGCGGAAAAACCATCTCATGGCTTTGGCCCAGAGGGTGAGAAGAAGGAGAGCAAGCAAAGCAGACTTGGCTGATTGTTTCCTCGCTCATGGCAGGAGTGAGAGGAGAGCATGTCCGGTCAGCAGCCATTGGGACATATTGAGCCAGCCTGCGTAGGTCAGCTAACCTTGCAGACATAGGCTTCATTTCCTCCCTTTCCATCTCAGGCTTGCTTCCTGAAGGTAAATCTAAAATAGAACAGAATTTCCCCACGGGCATTCTGTGGGAATGAATAGGTGTTGCGTACACAAAAAGTTCCCACGGCCAAAGTCGGAGAAACCCTGAGTAAAGCAAAGCTAGAGTTCCTTGTTGCAGGACTTCTCAGAGCCTTTAAACACAGCTAACTTAGATTTTGAAACCACAATAAGGAGATGGACTGTGGTGGCCCTGGGAATCCACTGAGAAAGGCTGGCCCAAGACAAGCATTTTATTTTTCTATTCTCGACTAAGTAAAGGATGGATGCTACAAGGACAATTTCAGCAGCACATTCATTCTCTACACACAAAGTACTAGGTTCTAGTGATTAAGCAGATGTGAGGGTTTCAAGCAGAATTTTGGCAGATGGGCGGGCAGTCCAACTCCAGGTTCAGTGTTAGCCCCTTGTCCTTCTCCGGCCACGGAGAGCTTCTCAGGGAGGAGTGAGGTCCAGGCAGGTGTATATTTTCTCAGGCTCCTAGACAATTCTGGTGTGTTCCCCTAGTTAAACACCAGTGTCAGTTCTAGAGACAAATAGATGTAGATGATCCCAGATCTGTCACTTAGCAGCTAAGGGGACCTGGGAAGAAAATCACCTTATGTGTATCACTATTGATAAAATGAAGGGGTTGGTCTAGCTCAGTGATTTAAAACATATTTTAATTTTTTAAAATGTTTATTTATTTTTAAGAGAGAGAGCAAGCGAGTGCGCAAGCAGGAGATGAGCAGAGAGAGAAGGAGACACAGAATCTGAAGCAGGCTCCAGGCTCTGAGCTGTCAGCACAGAGCCCTCTGTGGGCCTCGAACTCATGAACTTTGAGATCATTACCTGAGCCAGAGTGGGATACCTTACCAACCGAACCCCCCAGGTGCCCCAAAACATAGATTAATACATATGCAGTGGAGCTCTTTATTCAAATGAAGTTCTATGTGGGATTCTAACCCACAGCACAGAGGGGAGAAGGACCGTTCTGGTCAGAGCTGCGGAGGAACCCAGAGCCTTGTACTTTCTGTCTGCCCCTCACCCGCAGTCTTGGCCTGGGCTCCCTAGAAAGCAGAGCCTGAGGCAAAAGCTGATGTGGGAACACTTTACCAAGGGGCAGAAGCCCAGGGCAGCAAGAGTGAAGGAAAAAGGAGAGAAGTAGGAAAGGAGCAGAAACAACAAATGTACAAAGAATCCAAAGAATGTATTGCCCAGCTAGCAGGAGCTTCCTAAGGAAGCACAGCAGGCGGCTCATCACCTGGACAAGCCTGATGGGAACACAACCTCAGAAGAGTCCGGAGGGCAGGCACAGCCAGCCTCTGTGCAGGGACCTTCTTGTGAGCTGCAGTTCCTTGGGCACTGTGCCCCCCAGGAGGCAGGAACTCCCCCTCACTTTGGGGATGTGAAGCTAGCTCAGACCAGAGCCTCTGTGGTCAGGCTCCTAGGCTGAGGCTTCAGGGGCTCCCCCTACAGTGGACCAGCTGGACTTGACCTTTGCTCTGAATAAAGAAAGTCTTGGGGAACTTTAGGAATAGTGTGAGGCATTCCAGGAGCCACTCAGGCCAGAAGTGGGGCAAGTGGCTGAAGGCCAGAACTGGGGGTGCGGGTGGGATTTCAGGGAAGATCTGGGCAGGTACAGAAATTGGGGGTCTGGGATAATGGGTTCCATATAAGAAACAAATGGTTCTTCAGAACAGAATCAGATCGTGGGCCAGAACAGGCTGCTCCAATAAGGTATCATTTAGCTCCCCCCCCCCCGCCCCCCACTCATGACTCCATGGCCACAATGGCCAAACACACTGTGGGTTACCTATTAAGCCCCAGCAGAAGCCACCTTAAGAATGGGTTCCAGTTAGGGTGCCTGGGTGGCTCAGTCGGGTAAGCGTCCAACTCTTGGTTTCTGCTCAGGTCATGATCTCATGGTTTTGTGGGTTCGAGTTCCACATCAGGCTCTGCGCTGATCACGAAGAGCCTGCTTGGGATTCTCTCCCTTTCCTCTCTCACTCCCCACTCGTGTGTTCTCTCCCTCTCTCTCAAAATAAATAAATAAATTTAAAAACATTAAAAAAAAAAGAATGGGTTCCATGGTGGTGTGTGGATACCTTAGAAACTTCTGTCTGTGATGGCTGAGGGGCATGGCGGCTTAGAAGCTGGGGTCAGAGGCCTTTCTCCTGGGTTTAAGAGCTATTGTAAGCATTGAAATATAAAACAGAAGGGGGCGTTTTTGCATAAAATACTTCCCATAAGTCATGCCTCCCTTTCCATTTTACATCTCTTGGGCATGGAAGCCCCTCCAGGGTCAGGCGGAACAAAGGAGTGATGCTTGCACTGTGCCTATGACCCCTTTCCCCGCTCTCTTCACCATTAGATACTGACCCCAGTCTTTCTTCCTGAAATGCACTTGCCTTTAACCACTGATTGATGTGAGCCCCTCGCTTACTGGGAGACCCGTGTCTGCATTAGCATGTCCGCCTGAGATTTCCGGCTCCTGCGGGTCAGGATCAGCCCCTGGTTGAAGTGTCTCTTGCGTAATCAGAACTTAATTCATACTTTTTAATAAAGGTGAGGAAGCTGCTGATGGTGGCAATGATGACAATAGCATTGAAATTATTGATTTCCTTGGAGATGAGAGGGACCACTTCTTCCTTCTCTTGTGTACCTGGTGCCCAACCTAGGGCCTACCATACTGGAAGTGATCAATAAATATTTGCTGAGTAAAGAGAATTACTAAACGGAGCAGGAGAAGGTGGAAATGAATGGCCTGTAAAGGACAGAACTAGAGGGTGCAGACCAGCTGTCATGGTGAGGGCTTGCCCTCCAGCAGAGGCAGGGCTGGGGTCACATCAAGGCAGGTAGCTATTTTAGAGGATCAGATGAGTGCAGGCTGAGCCCATCAGTCACCTTTGAGCGTCCTGGGTGATGGTGGTTTGGAGGCAGGTGATCAGTTGACACTGACCCATATGGAGTTGAACTTCTGCTTCCCATAAAAAACTAGTTGTGGATTTAGGTGCTGGGAGATTGGGTGGAATGGCCAGATTGCATTTCCCAAAGCATTCCAAAGACCAGTCCCTTCGTGGAAGAAGCATCCGTGGCCAAGTAAGCCTTGTAAACACCTTATGCTCTCTTCTCCTCTTGGAGATTTAAGATGTACATCAAAGGCATAGGAGGGGTGCCTGGGTGGCTCCCTCGGTTAAGCGTCCAACTCTTGATTTCAGCTCAGGTCATAATCTCACCGTGTGTGATATAGAACCCTGTGCCGAGCTCTGCACTGACATTGTGGAACCTGCTTGGGATTCTCTCTCACCTCTCTCTGCCCACCCCAGCTCATGCACACCCTGTCTCTCTTTCACTCACTCTCTCTCTCTCTCTCTCATAAATAAAAACATTTAAAAAAAGGCATAGAAATCCTGCTGTAGAGACCCCTGTTTAATTATTCTTAGCCAACCATTTTTCAGCTTGTTTGGTGGTATGTGTTGAATCCAATCAACAGCTCCTGGAACAAGTGTTGGACAGAAGGCATTTTGGTGAAATTATTTCAAGTCAAAGCTTTCAGGTTTGTGTTTGGTCTGGAGGAGAAGAAACAGGAGAGTGAATGTACTTAACTGTTACACGGGGGAACTTGTGTGGGGTCTAGCTGCCTTGTCCTTGCTACTCGGCTTTGAGAATCTCAGAAATAGCTGTGAATCGTTATGAGATATTGACAATCATAGTGCTTTCTGATGTACCTTCTCTAACGGGACCATGTTAAGGAGTGTGATTGTGGCTCCAACAGGTGTGCGGAAATGTCTCCAACAAGTAGCACTTTTTGTTTACACCTAGTAGATAGGGATGAATGTTTGTAAAGTATGTGAGTGATGACATTCACTTTCTCAATATTGTTTTTTCAGCGACAGTTATCCAATAAGAGGCTTCAATAGAACTGGCAAAGATATCCATTCTTCATTAACAAAGAGGGCTCGAGTTATTAAGACATACCTCCCTAGATTTTGGGTAGTTGAAACAAAAGATTTTCTCGTGGGGAGAAAACTTTGCTACTCCAGAGAAGCTGAAGTTTTGTAATTGGACGAGAAATCCATGGTTTCCATCATTGGGTACTGACCTGCAGAGTGGAGTTAGACATTTCCCACGGGCAGCATTTCAGCACCCAGTACTCATCTTACGTAATGTGTGCGTGTGCGTGTGTGTATGAGAGAGAGCTGGGGTAGGGTGGGCTGTCACCCCAGTGGTGTTCAGATTTGAATCACCTGGGGACACAGGCTACTGACCCACATGCCCAGTTATAAGGCCTTGGCCATGCTTTGTCCAGGCACCATGCTCCTTTCCAAAGTGAGTAACAGTTGCTAACACACACTTACTAACAAAATTCCCCTGACGCCCATTCATGAAGCATTGCACTGGTGATTCTATCAGCATTAAACTGTTTGGTGACGGGGTTTAGAATTATAGGAATCGGAGAAATGAATTAGCAGTGAATCAAGTCCCAGCTGAATTCAAACCCAACTGCAGTGAGGTTTAAATTAAAAGTATCTTGCTATGATGAAGCAGTTGTAAGTCAAGAACTGGAGCTCTGTCACTCTTGACTTTGGAGAACTGTAGCAGTCACCCTTTGAAAGGAAAACCCTGGCAACAGCTTGTATTGATTCCCAGCCATGCTGGGAAATTGCCACTTCATTTCTTCTTCATAAACTGTTGGCTTTCATTTTTTTTTTTTTGAAAATGAATCCTATTTGCAGGAACCTGGCAGAGCTGTGGGAACAGGGCAGGTGGGAGGGGGCTCATGCCCAGGGGGCTCATTCACTGCATTCTCTTTGGTCCTTCTCAGGAGAAGCCATGCAGAAGGGGAATCTAGGTCTGTAGGTGTTGTGCGATTTGTTTTCCTGCTCGGACCATATTTGATTCTTCTTTCTGGGGGATCTGTACAGAAAAACAACAAAGAGAACACTTCAAGGAGGCTGCAAGACTGTCATGTTGCAGTGACAATTGCAGTGTAATAGGAAATCATTTATGTAAGTTACGATGCCCTCTGAATGGAGCTTGTTGGAAATGTGGCTCCAGCTTCTCAAGGCCTATTTTTTTTTTTCTCCTGAAAAATAATCCCAAGATTTTCATTTTCAGAGCAATTGAAGAAGTATTATGTTGCTGGCCAGGGAATAGGGAGATCCAGCTTCTAATCCTAGGCCTGCCCAACGTCCTTCGGCGAGTTCCCTCTCTGGGCTAGGCCTCGATTTCTCTTCCTTTAAAGCTGGAATAAGCCCTTGCATTTCCTGACCTGAAGCCCAGGAGGTGAGGATGAACGTGGCCATGCATATTAAAGGGCCAGGTGAGCAGCAGAAGATTCCACTTACATGCAAGGTCAGAGAAAATCAAGGAGAGAACGAAGTCTAAGCTCAGGCCTCTCGCCATTACACTTGTACGAGGTCCCGTGTGCTTGCTGATCTGATGACGAGCTTTAATGAAAGCAACCTGCAGGGCCCAAAAGGAGAATGTAGTGGGAGAGCAGGAGTCCAGGGGAGGGGGATGGTGAGTGCAGGAGGGTGGAGGCCTGGCTAGGAGGGGAGACCTGGTCCTGACGCTGGTAGGTTAGGTCAGGACTTCAGAGAAAGGAAAGGGGTCATGATTTCCCTGGAGGCCTACCTTTCACTTTGCTCCGTACAGATATATTTACATATTGTAGTTAGAGAACTTGAGGTGAGGTTAAAGAATATTTAACCATCAAATTGGTCAGTCAGTCAATTCAGTCGATATTTATCGAGTGCTTACTATTTGCTAGGCACCATGCAAGGGCTTGGTTGTACCGAGGTGGAATGGTTCCTACCACTGGGGAGCTCACAGCTTGGCGTGGTCACAGCACCCACGTCCATAGATAATTTAAACCCAATGTGGTGAGAAATAACATCTGTGCACATGAAGGCATCCTGATAATAGGTAAGAAGGCGCACCTGTCCAGATAGGAAAGGCAGGGCATGGAGAAAGGTCTTCTGGAGAAAGATGAGGGTGTCTTGAGGGCTGTGTGGGATTGGAACACATGAGGAAGAGGTGCCAGGTGGGGAAGTAGCATGGGCCAGGCATGGAGGGCAGCTCACCAGCACTGGCTGCCTGCCACTGTGCAAGTCGGTCTGGGAAGTGGTGCAAGATGGAGATGCAGGTGGGCGCTGAGTCAGGACCAGTGTGCTGCAGGCAGTGGTGAGGCCTTGGGGATTTCCAAGGAAGAGAATCCAGACTTGCCATACAGGATCTCTATGTGGATGGTGGGGAGAAAGGGTTGGCAGTAGGGTGTTATGATAGTAATTCTGGAGGCATGAGAGAGGGCTAATCAAAGGCAGTGGCAGAGGGAAGAGATAACAGATTTGAGAGGCACATAAGAGTTTGAGTTGACAGGTGGGCATATGGTAGTGAAGGAGGTAGGGAGCAAGCAGAGGGGGTGTTGGGAGGCCTCGTAGGTAGAAGTTGCCACCATTCACTGAACTAGAGATTTCTAGACTGAGACTTGTTTGAAGGGATGTGGTGAGGAAGGGGGATGTGTTTTCTCTGGACGTGATGAATTGGGGTGCAGAGAGATTTCAGGCTGAGGTGGGCAGGAGGCCAGCAGACATACGGCCTTGTGTGCCCAGCAGCTTCATCTAGGTGCTCACCATGCTGGGCGCGTCTCACCTCAGGTGTGCGCTTGGTTCCCAGGTGTGCACTTGGTTCCCAGATGTGCAGGTAGTTCCCAGTGTGCATGTAGTTCCCGTGTGTGCACATAGTTCCCAGGTGTACACGTGGTTCCCACAGGTCCATTTAGTTCCCAGGTGTACACATAGTTCCCATATGCACACTTAGTTCCCACATGTGCACGTAGTTCTCAGGTATACATGTAGTTCTCACATGTACACTTAGTTCCCATGTGTGTACTTAGCTCCCACGTGTGCAAGTAGTTCCCAGGGGCACATGTAGTTTCCAGGTGTGTACTTAGTTCTCAGGTGTACAGTTAGTTCCCACATGCACACTTCGTTCCCAGGTGTACAGTTAGTTACAGGGGTGCACTTACTTCCCAGGGGCACACATAGTTCCCAGATGTGCACTTAGTTCCCAGGTGTACAGTTAGTTCCCAGGTGTGCACTTAGTTCCCAGGTGTGCACTTAGTTCCCAGGGGCACACGTAGTTCCCAGGTGTGCACTTAGTTCCCAGGTGTACAGTTAGTTCCCAGGTGTGCACTTAGTTCCCAGGTGTGCACTTAGTTCCCAGGGGCACACGTAGTTCCCAGGTGTGCACTTAGTTCCCAGGTGTACAGTTAGTTCCCAGGCATACAGTTAGTTCACTTTGGGATCTGGTAGAAACTTGGTAAGGAAGCAAGAGGACCCACATATAGAGAATTTGGCATTTTTCAAGTGGTTCATGTTTCAAATTAAACATACTACCTTGAACATTTTGCTTGAGATTGTTCTGAAAACACCCAGGTATCCACTTTGCCCTGGGAGATCCCCACTATTTTCCAATGGAAATATGGAAGTTGAGTCCTACACAGAAGATGACCAAGCAAGCTCAGGAGAAAGGCAGAGTTTCCATAATAGAGAAGGATCGGGCCTTTGTTCTGGGCTTAGCTGGTTCCCTTTCTTGGCATGTGCACCCCATTTTTAGTGTGCACACACTCAAAACAGTGTGGTCTGCTGAAATGCGCTCTACCAGGAGCCTAGAGGCAGGGATGAAAATTTTGACTTTGCCCTTTAGAAGTCACGTCTTGTTTGTCTGGATGTTGGACCCAATCTGTACATGTCTGGCCTGCAGGTGGGATCTGGTCGTTAGATAGGTTTTGCTCTGCTTAAGGAATGTTCAGGAAACATTTGTACTATTGGGATGCTGTTAGGTGCAGCCATCCCTCTCTGGGGAGCCACGAGTTCTACTGCCTGTAGCCAAACCTTTGCTTCACACATTTATGGTGGAGGTACTCAATCTAAAATACCAGCAGCCTAGTACCTGGTAGATACTCTAACAGTGTCCCTTCCCCTTCCTTCTAATATGCAGGGGGGAAATGAGTTAGTGTCAAGTGCTCTGCATTCTGCAGGGAAGCTTTGTAATTTACTAACCCTTATTAATCCCAGCAGATGTAGAAGTGGCCAGTGGCAAAGCTTGTAGTCTCTCTGAGCTAGTATGCTCATACTATGGAAACTTTAGAAAATGGGCCATTGAGTGTGAGCAGTGAGTAGAGAGAAAGAAGGGAACTCCTTCAAGTCTATGCACACCCTTTCAACCCCTGGCTCCTTTGTGTTGCAGTGGAAGGTCTCCAGGCTTGTGGGGAAGTGTGGATAGAGGTCTAAGGAGGTGTGAGGTGTCCAAATAGCATGAGCACAGTTTCAATGGGTCCTCCAGAATGAGGAACTCTGAGTGTTCAGGCCCAAAGAGTGTCTTAAACTACAAATTTGCAGTGCATTTTCAAGTGAAGCAATGTTTCTACTCTTCTCTGGATTGCTCTTGGTTATCTCAAAGCTGTTAATAAAAATGACTTGTGGACTCTCTTATGAAGTGGGAACAGGGGCCCTGGGTTGGTATTTTGGAGCTCTAACCTTTCAAGAGCCCCAAAGAGGTGATAGGGTTTCTGTGCTTCCCCCATGTCTGTGCACCCAGGCCTCGAACATTCGGTCAGCTGCACTCAGTATGTAGTATTTTTACATAGCTACACTTTCTGTCTCAGGGAACTCAGCAGTTTTCCCCAGTTTATCTGGTGGCAACTTGTTTCCCTAGGAGGGAGCAGAGAGCAGGGCCTGGGGTCCTAAAATGGGAAGTGATCTAACCGCAGCGATCTGTGGTTAGGACCAAAATAGAGTTGTTGGCACCACTCTGTGGCATGCCCCATGCATGACTCTGCTGGGGGCAGTGTCTAGGACTGGGGAGCTGAGTCCTTTCAAAGGCTGCCTCAGAGTCTGGCACAAAGGTAGGGAACCCATGCCGCTTCTGTTTTCCAACGCACTGCCCTCTTGTATTTCATTGTAGAGACTCCCCCCTGCCCCGTAGTTATCAGATGTCCTCCAAGGAGCTTCTGGTCCTGTGTTCAGATGAGAAGATCTAAGACAGGTACAGATACTCAAGGTGCTGACCGTGTGCATAGTGTCTAATTGGCGTTGATGGCCTGGGGCTGAGTGGTGGGACAGTAGGGGAGAGTAAGCTTTGCTAACCCCAGGACTAACTTCATGAAGAAATAGCTCTGACTCATTCTCACCTCTGTTCCTTCTTCCAGGAGTGGATGCTAGCAAGACTCAATGCTTCTTGACAAATACTTACAAAGAAACAAATTAAATATTCTGCAAAATCCTGTCTTTGTATTTATGGTTACCATCATTGAGTAAAACGGTATGTTCTTTGCCTGTAGGATTTGAGATGCGGCACAAGTCCTCTGGCTTTACTTTGGTGATGGCCATGCTTGGTTCGTTTATGAGAGCTTGTGTCAAAACCTTGAGGGATATCACATGCCAAATGGAGAAATGTAACTTCTTTAAATTTCCAGCAACATCTCCTCAGCTCATGTTGTTTTGAAAGAATAGCATTTTCTGGGGCGCCTGGGTGGCTCAGTCGATTGAGCGTCCGGCTTCGGCTCAGGTCATGATCTCATGGTTCGTCGGTTCGAGCCCTGGTCAGGTTCTGTGCTGACAGCTGGCTCAGAGCCTGGAGCCTGCTTCAGATTCTGTGTCTCCCTCTCTCTGACCCTCCCCTGCTCTTGCTCTCTCTTTCTGTCTCTCAAAAATAAATTTAAAAAAACAAAAAAAAAGAGGAAAGAATAGCATTTTCATCCCTAAATTTGTATTTGCAAATTAAAAACAATCTTTAGGCCTGGAAGAGAGTTTTATCAGCTGACAAATTTTGCAAGGAGCCTTGTTCACCTTCCAGATGTTAGCTAGGTCCGAGTATTTTTGTATCAAGACAGTGGTAAGACTGTAATTTCAGGCTGCCAAGAATTTGTCTGTAATATATGACTTATTGACTTGTATTTTAAGCATTTGTATCTCATAGTCCCACTTAACTGAAAGCATCTTGAAAACAGACAACTGTCTTAGACACGTGCAGTTCCCTTTGGACCCAATATTAGAGTGGTTTGATTTTCTTCTCTTGACCCCCACCTTAAACTTGGTCTTCTGAGCTTGAAACAGAAGTGTGTTAGAATGGCCAGACAGTAGAGGATATCACACATACTGAAGCCACTGCAAATCCACAGGAAGCAGGAAGTAGCTTCGTGGGAAAGTCCGCATGCGGTGATGGCTGCCTGCAGGTGGATAGTCTTTTGTCATTGCCCTGTGATTGCAAATGAGCATCTCCTAAGTTGGAGTCTTGACCACAGACTTACCATATCACCTGGGAGGCACATAAGAGCAGCTCTTACTTCCTTTTCAAAATGAAACCTTGGATGACTTCTTGTTGTCTTTGGCCAGAAGGTTCTGAGGTTTCACAAAGGTGAAAAAATAAAAATGATAACATCAAAGTGCAATTCAAGGGGAGAAAGATTCTTATTGAGGAGCACATATAGTTGTCCCTTTGTAGTTGATGGCCTGCTTTTAAGTCCCCTGTCCCCTGGGGCTCCCACTCCTTCCATCTTCTATGAAGAAACTCTTAACTTTTCAGGCTTTGTCAGTTCTCCTTCCACCTCTTATCTCTGAGCCACATATCTGGGCTTTACTGGCAAGTCGGGCATCTTTACAGGGCATGGGAACCTCTTCGTGTTGGGAGCAGTGACGGAGGGCTTTCTCTCTTCATTATGTTCCACATCGACTGAGAGCTCATTGCTGCTCATGGCGCATCAAGACCTGCCTCCACATTTGACTTTGGGGTGTTGAGCGGAGAATGAGTCAGAGTCTGAAGAAGGCAGGGGCAGTGAAGTTCCAGGGTTGATGTGTGTCAAGGTTATTGGGCACAGGCCCCCTTAAGCACTCGGGCCAGCCCCATCCCACGGCTAGTTCATCACTGTTGGGTCTCTACCCTGCTCCCATGCTCACTTGGTGTGTACGTTACATGAACTTCTGCCATCTGGAACTTTATTCGTTAATACCTTTCTGAAACTTAAATTTTGAACTTGTTTACCACATTAAATTTCATTTTCAGGTCCAGTTTGGACCCTCTTCTAACTATCATCAGTGGGTAAAGACTTAGAGTAATACAGCATGACTTCTTTCATACTGTCTCATTTGACCTTCCCAAGTCCTGGAATTTGTCATCTGCAAATTTGATAAGTGTGACTCTCAGTCTTTATTCAAAGTACTGATAAAAATATGAAACAGCACCAAGGACAGAACCCTTTAGCATGGTATTTCCTGGAGAGCTTCCCTCATTGGTTTCACACATACTCTCACACACACACACACACACACACACGATTTGATTTTATTAATCTACTTTGGGCCCAAGAAGCTGTAGGGTATCCAGGACCCAGCATAGATATTAGAGGCAGAAGGACCTGGCATTGTAACCTGGTCTACACCAACGTGGCCATTCCCAGTGATCAGATTATCTGGGGCTCAGTTTCTAATGATTACAGGTAGGGGAGAGCTATAGGCCTCTCCTCCAAAGGCTTCCAAACAAAGCAGGTGTCAGACTCAGTTCTACCTTGTATCAACCTTTTCTAGTAAGCAGACACAAGAACAGTCACACTACCTGTTCTTGAAGTTCCATGAGGACCCTGTCTTCTGATTTGGCTAATGTGTCAGGGCTGAGTGCCCTCACACCTGAGGGCAAACGCCTGGGGCAGGTAGCAGGTAGAAACCCTGCGCCAGCGCTCTCTGGCCCAGGGTGTAGTGCAAATATTATCATCTTCTGTGTGTTCCAAGGAGTGAGAAAGTTGGGGAAGCTCTGACGTAATGACTGTCTTAGTTAGTTTAGGCTGCTGTAACAATACATTAGACAGGGCAGCTTAGACAGCAAACATTATGTCTCCCAGTTATGGAGACTGGAAGTCCAAGATCAGGTTGCTAGCCTGGTTAGGTTCCTGGTAAAGACCCATTTCCTGGGGCACCTTGGTGGCTTAGTTGGTTAAGCCTCTGATTTTCGATTTTGGCTCAGGTCATGGTCTCATGGTTGGTGAGTTCAAACCCCACTTTGGGCTCCACACTGCACGGAGCCTACTTGGGATTGTATCTCTCTCCCCTTCTCTCTCTGCCCCTACCTTACTCCTGCCCTTTTCTCTATCCCTCTCAAAATTTATAAATAAGCTTAAAACAAAACCTATTCCTTGTTTACAGACAACTGACTGTCTTCTCATTGTATCTGAGAGAGAGGCGAGAGGGATACCTAGTCTCAGTCTCTTTTTAAAAGGACACTAATCTCATTTCCAAGAAGGCTCCCCCTGCATGACCTAATTCTTTTCCAAGGACCCCATCTCCTAATACCATTATATTGGGGAGAATTTGGGAGGACACAAACCCTCAGTCCATTGCAATTACTCTGACAAGTTTATTTGAAAGAAGGTTTATTTGAAGCAGCTGCAACAATATTTTGGTTTTATGTTTCAGCTCACCTTCTAGTGATACTTGAGTTCAGAATCTATTGAAAGATGAAACATAGACCCAATGGGAACCCTAGACCAAGAACAGAGCCAAAAATGCTCTGGGCTTGCCAGATTTTTGTGCCCACAAGGCAGAGATTCCTGAACAGTATTTCTAGCCAATAATTCTATCTTTGACACCACTTAATTTCCCACTGAAAAATAATTTTTAACATCTCTTATGCTCTTTAATAAACCCAGGAGTGCTGATCAAGATAGTAGAGTTGAAACACTGGGGTGAACTCTGATGTGAGTCTATCAAAAGCCAGCTCACTAACCCTGGAGTGTGCCTTTTTGATGACAGCACTTCAGATGTTGACTAACTATCTTTGGGTGCAGATTAAAACTAACTTGCACACATTATACCACACTGTGTAAGCTGCAGTATTTTAAGTAAATTACAGACATCATCAAATCCTGGTTTCTTAGCTGTATGACCTTGGGCATGACCTACCTTCTTTGATGTTCAATTTCCTTATCATTAAACGGATAAGAGAATCCATGATGGGGCTACTATTACAATTAAGTGACATAATGCACACTACTTGGCACACATTAAATGCTCAATAAATGGAGGTATAATGTTTAAAATTACGGTCTGCTCTTCAGATACCTAAAACTTGGTAGTTATGGTTCTTACCACTCTGCATTAGATTAAAGCACTTCAGTTTTCTTGGTTTATAAATAGTCACATCTGTTTCTAACACTGGGCTTTTGTGGGCCTATTGCTTTGAGGTTCTATAAGCAAATGGAAGACAAGGGAAGGGGCTGGCCCTTTCTCTAAGGATGACTTTAAAAAATATTTAAAAATACATATGGGGGGTTGCCTGGATGGCTCAGTCGGTTAAGCATCTGACTCTTGATTTCGGCTCAGGTCATGATCTCACGGTTCATGAGATTGAGCCCCACATTGGGCTCTGTGCTGACAAGACAAAACTCAGCCTGCTTGGGATTCTCACTCTCCCTCTCTCTGCCCCTCCCCCCCCCAAATAAACAAAACCTCGGGGGAAAAAAGAATTGCTTAACTTCCGCCACATAACCACACACACACACACACACACACACACACACACACACACACACCCATTAAAAATATACACATATAGGAATTCCTTCATTTCTGGAAGGTCCAGCACTTGCCTGGAGTTTAGATTTAACAGCTGTATTTATATATCTAATCTGTGCGTCATGCAGCCATCCTTTTTACCAGTGCACACATGTAAACATACATTGTTTTTGTAGGACCTCCAGCAGTAGCTTAGAGGATGTGTTTTTCTTGCCAGGCAATGGTTTCTGGGTGTTTTCAGGTTTACCACCCTGGACCCTAGATTTATTTGAAGAGGGGAGCAAGAAGACTCTTGGCCTTAGTTTGAGGCAATGACTAACCATTAGCAGGTAGTTATTGCCTGGTACCTACCTGATTGTCACGTCAAGCTTTGCAGGATGAAGCGTTGGCTGATGTTTGCCTGCGCCAGGGTCATAAAGCTGACATGGTCCGCTGGACACCGAACGAGGGGGTTGAGTATGCATGGAATCGACTACCTGGATATCCTCACCTGCGTCCAATGGGATATTTATGCAGACAGCCCGTCTTGCCTGTCTTCAGTCCCAGGCCCCTGTTTCCTGGCAAGATAGCCTTAAACAAGATAGTAAGGGCCTCTGGGATTTTCCTGCGTAGTTTACACTGTGTGTGTCCCACTATCCAATCAGAGTTTTTTGCCCTGAGGCTCTGTGGTTGTCAGAATGGGCCCAATTCTTGCAGGCACCTCAGCTCTGAAATCAGTAAAATCTCTGCACAATGACAAACTATTAAGCTTGAAACATCGCATTATTCCCAGCAGCACTCTGGCTGAGAGAGGAAGGGACCAGTGGTTGGCTGTGGAGAAAGGTGATTAGCCACCGTGGAGGGGACTGGAAGCTTGGGGAGTCTGGGAACTTCTGGTTCGTTGGTGTATTTTTGTGATAACGGGGCCTCGGTGAGCAAAGTTCAGGCCAGCTCTGAATGAGATGGTCCTTATGCTGCGGGCACAAGCTGGGAGACACTTGCCACTTCTCCCTTGTCTCTTGAACGAAGGGAGGCTCCGGCCAGCACACTGTCACCCAGGATCCTTGTCATGGCCATCCTCTGTTCTCCAGCCCATCTGCAGTGACTGCAGCCCTCGGATTTAGAATAGCCTTGACTTTAGATATTTCATGCCACTGACAGACCATGTATCCTGATATTTTCAGTTGGAAAATAGTTGTTTTATATATGTATATATATAAATACCATATGAATACATAATAATATATTAATATATAATTTTATATATAATATAAATTTGTACTTATATATGTGTACATAGTATACATATATACATCTATCTAGCTATCTAATTTCCAAAGGGTATCCTTGGACAAAATTGGAAAGTAGTTGGGGTTTTCCTAAGCATTCTATTCAGAATGAAGGTACTTCCTTTCTGTCTTTCCTTTTTTTTCCTGAGATAGGGCCTCCAGTTCTATCCACTGTAGCTGTGTGCCCATGACACAGGGGTGAGTGAGAGCTGGCATTCTGCCCATGCTCTGTTGGCCAAGCCCTGCTTCATCTCCTTGTTGGGGAAAAAGTTGTCTATTTCTTCCACCAGGATACCTTCTGCCCACCAAGCTTGGCAGGCAAGAGAGGACGGCTTCCCCTAATTTCTATCAAGTAGCCCTGTAGACCAGATGGGACCCTGCTGCTTGTCCCCTCTCCCTTCTTCTGCTCAGTGCTGTCCTTAGTGTCCCCTTGGCGACAGGAAAGGGAAGGTGAAGGAGTAGTTGCAGGCAGGGGGTTGTTGGAGGAGAGAGTATAATGCTTGAGCCAGAGAAACAAGTTCCAGTGGTAGCATTTCAGGTGTTCAGTGAAGGGGTCAGATGTTGCTTGGCACAAGGAAACTTCTCTAGAACTTCTCACAGCAGACGGAGAGACCCCTGAATGCCAGCTCTGTGTATCCGTGATTCGGATTAGGCCTGGGGACAGGTGTCTCTGGTCCTGCCTTCTGCATTTCGTTTCGGGGAGCTGTCAGGAAGCTCTCCTCCAGCCGATGACTGTCACCCTTTGGCTTCTCTGATGGGTCTGGGGACGTCTGGGGGCACGGAGATCCTTCCAGCAGTGTTACAGGTCTCCTGGGGCAAAACATCATCAGTATTAATGTGGAAAATAGCTCAAGGGTGGTGAGAGCTGCAGTTCCCCTGTCCCCACACTTCCTTTCATCTGCCTCCTCTGTCATTCCAGGAAACGCTGACCTCAGGGTGAAGAGGTCACAGGTCACATCTGGGCCTGGCAGAAACACACCTCAGGATGCAAACTCTGCTTCTAGATCATCCGGCTGTGGATGTAGGTGCCAGAGATAGGTATTCAGAGCAGCAGGGTTTCTGTCTGTGAGGTCTACCCAGAGACACTGTCTCGTCCAGGAATTGCCTCGTTTTCATGGCATGGGGGCCCCAAAGCGCCCCAGAGTCACAGGCAGAGTACTCCATCCAGGGCTAACAAGCCAGTCCCCTCACTCCTGGCAAGACCACCCTCAGGCAGCTTGTGGTGGGCTGTGCCAGACCCAGGGCAAGATTTCTTGTTTGAGTCTCTTGCGTTCTAACACAGCTTTGGCTTCCGCTGGTGTCTTAGCTGGCATTGGGGAAGGCGCTCAGGCTGTTACTCTGATGTTCATCTCCAGGGAAATGAAGGCCCAGGTTCCCTTAGTTCAGAGTTTTGGGGCCCGGGGCTGTGTGTCCCCACGTGGAGAAAGTGCAGCTAGTATATTGGCGCTGACCTGAGCTCCAGCAGTGGGGGTGCTAGGGGGTGGGGGAGAGTCCAGGTAGTCAGATCACCACTTCAGCCAGAAACCTCCTTCCTGCAAAAGAATTTCCCCTTCTCACCTTCCAGAGCCTTCCTGAGATGTGCTACAGGAAATGGGGAGCTGATGGAGGAGTAGGTCCGCCCCTTCCCATTCCCATCCCCATGGTGGGCTCTAGAACTTCCGGGCCTTTGGCTCTCCAATGCCCCAACTCCCCAGGGCAAAGGTGCTTCTAGCTACTCTTTATGGACTGTGATTTCTGAAGGGGAGTGAACCTCAAACAGACAACTCCCGGTGTGGCTTCTCTCTGAGAGCAAGTATTTGCTGAGAACGAAAACAACCCCCCTGGCTTTGTTCTTTCCCAGGATTTTAAATTAAGGTCTAGGAGTTAGGTCTCCAGCACCAAGCTCTGGGGTAAGTTTGCCAGCTGTGAGCTGGACACACGGGCTCTGAATGTTTTTTCCAGCCTCAATTAACATTGTCTCTGCTCCTCACATCAACCCTCACAGGGAGCTTCCCTGCCCAAGCCCGGAGGTGGGGCCAGCACTTAGCTTTACGTGCACAGTCAACTCATCTTGGTTGCGTGTGGGGCATTGATTTTACGTGTCCCTCCTCAGCAGACCTGCTAATAAGATTCTTTTCCCTCTCTCTCCTTCCCCCCTACACCCCCCCCCCAGCCCCCCCCCGCCCCCTTCAACCTGGCTCGACTCCTGGTCAGACCTTGATTACATGTCTCATTGATTCCATTCAGCTATTTATTAATACGCTAATTAGTATGTTCATTTAAAGGAGAGTGACACCGCTTTTTAAAAATAAATGTACAGAGGTGCAGGTTAATGGAAATTTCTGTTTATTTAACATTGATGTCTGGTGTGAAGAGGATTAGTTTTGGATGTTAAAAGGACACAAGGGTTTTTCCAGGGTTTAAATCACTTTCACTGACAGTCACTAACACTCTTTGAAAGGTGACACCTAGAATCTTATTGCACTTTCCTTCAGTGATCACAGCCGCTCAGCGTTTTGGGTAGGGAAACTGTGGGAGGAGGGGGTGGCCGAGAGGGTGTGGGGCTGGCTGTCCACAGTCTTTCACAGATGGCTTGGATGCAGGTGAGGATGGCTGGCCGTAGTGAGAGAAATGAGTGAGGCACACTCACTATTCTGCCTGTTGAACTGGCTGGGATTTTGTGATGAAGTCTATGAATGGGTGAATGTTACTTTTTGATTATAGTCTTGTTCTGTTTGTTCTTGAGTTGCTGAGAAGTGGTGTTTTCATCAGAGCAGGCTAATTCTATCATGGACAACCCCCAAGTGTGGGTGGGTTCACACACTGCAGAGTAACATCCGTTAGTACGTGGAGGGGATTTTGCTCCATGCAGTCATCCGGGAACCCAGGTTCTCAGTTCCCTACTGGACTTCCACACCTGGAAAGAGAAAGAAAGAGAAAGTATGTGGAAGAAGTTATGTAGCTGGTGTGGGGATCAGGATGCCCAGCACGCCAAGCTTTCCAGCCCGGCAGTCCTGGGACTGGTCGCTGAGTGGCTTTATGTACAGGAGCCAGAGGCAGCTGCAGACCAGCTCAGAGACAAAATAGCCCCGAGAAAGAGCACGTAATGCTACCTACTTTAGATCAAGGAAGACTTCTCTTAAGAGGTAATTTCTAAACTTTGTGGATGACAAAAAAGATCTGTAAATTGAAAAGGAAAATAAAAAAAGCAAGTAGAAGAGAAATTCATAAGATCCCAAAGGGAATAGATGTGTGTTTCAGAAATCTCTGGGGAAACATTTTCCCGAGTTGGCTAGGTGCTGAGCTCCTTGCATAGGGACTGAATGGTATCTTTGTTACAGAGAGGAAAACAGGGTAATGTGTTTGGGATGCTGGGAGCTGCTGGGGAATCCTGTTATTATGGGATGCATTGGTTTGGAAAGAGGAGTTTTGAGAGGACTCAGCATTATCTATCTCCCATGCCCCCAATGTTACAAGGGTGAGTCTTAGCCAAGGGCACCATTATTATGGCACCTTCTGCTTTTCCCCAATGACCTTGCCCTTCTACCTTTTCCCCAAAGCCCATGGCAGCTTAATGTATAGTTCTGGCATCCTTCATCTCACTTCTGGGTCAGACCACAATGGGGGCACTCATTCTGTGCATCACTGTGATATCCTCTCTTAGTAAGAGGGGGTGCCTATGAGATTACCGTAGAGGTGCAGGCCACTTGGAAGGTGGCACAAATTGTGCTGTGAGTCAACTGGGCCCCCAAGAAGAAAAAATGCACATAGCAGTTTGGCAACATCTAATAAAACAGTAATTCCTGCTCCCAAGAATATAGTTCATGGAAATAACAGTACTAATATGTGAGGATGTATGTGCAAGGATGTTTATATGGAACCAATTTTTGCACCAAGAAGGGGGCGGGCAGACTAAAGAGAACGCCCATTGATAGGGGCACATCCGTGCCATGAATTATTATATATCCATCCCCAAATAAAGTCACAGCTAAACCAGCTGATTTGGAGGGTTCCCATGAGGTATTCCTGAGGGAGAAAAGTATGCGTAATGTGACTCTGTGTGTGTGTTTGATTCTATGAGTGTTGGAGAAACTCATGGAAAATACTCAGATATCAATACTCTCCTGGAGAAGGGAGGTGAATGGGGGATGGATAGGAAGAAGGCAAAATAAAATATGAGTTTAGACTTCTTTTATGCTGTAGGATGTGGGTAAGTATAGAAGGGGTTTGGCAAGGGAAGTAACCTAATTTTGTTTACTTATTAGGAAGATCCCAGTCTTGGGGATGTGGTGGGTGGAGTATCAGAGGATGAGGCTGACTGAGTCAGGGAGTCTGTAAGGGGGCTGGCACTGCAGTCTTCGAGGTGGTAAAGGCAATGGAATGATGGAATGGGAGAAAGGGTCCAGATATGGGTCAGATAGTGATGGGCAGGTCTTGATGGTAATTAGATAGGGGCTTGAAGACCTTGTAGGTGGTGCTGCATCAGCAAAGGAGAGAACGCAGAAGGAGCAGGTGTAGAAGCGGAGAGGCTGGGTTTTGATGAGCTGAGTTGGAAGTGCCTATGGGATGTTGACTGGACACGTGCGGGATGTGGTATGCAAGTGGCCTGGAGGCCAGGGGAGAGGGGATTGAGGTCTATACTAGAGATCGGGTGAGGGGCTCTAGGCAGAGATGTGGCCATTGTAGCTTGATGGGAGGGTGTGATTTATTTGGGCCAAAGTGGGTTTTGGGGGTTGTGGGTGGGCAGAGGAGCTGGACTGTCCCTCCCCCTTCCCAGTGGGTTTCTCAGAGAGAAATCTTGGGGGCAAAGGGAGGTGATTGTGTACAGCAGGCCTTAGTGCCTTGTGAATACAAAACAAAGTCGTATTTTGGTTAAAATCTAAATTATGATTTTTTAAACCAGCAAGCTGTACTCAGAACTGCTTTAAGTGTTCAGTAATTGCCTCCTGCAGCTCAAGCAGAGCCATCTGACTCCCTGATGCTGTGCTCCCCATGAATCCAAGAGCCCACATCCCTGTGAGCAGGCTGCAACTCTGATTAGCTTTACCGATGCGTTGAGGTTAAGGAAGGGAGCAGGAGAGTAACCTAGAGGGTAACTTACCCTGATTCACAGTGGAAGGGTAGGCACCTGACTTAAGAGTTGACTCATTCCTCATTTCTGGGCAATTGGAAATGGGGGCACTCATTCTTATCTTCTGGGCTGGGGGCTCTGTAAACTCCAGTTGAACACTCACATTCCAGCCCTCATTTTCATCTCACGGAATGTCCACTCCTTTGGGGGATGCCTCCCTATGGAGTACAGGGATGGAGTATGGCCTCAAGGCACTAACGGAGCAACAAGAAAAGAGCAAGATTGTCCAGCACTCAAGTGCTTCCCAAAGTCTAGGTCTGCGCCCCAGGCTACACCTGGATCTGGGTTCAGTCTCTCCTCCTGGCAAAGGGAGGACCCACTCACTTGTTCTATTTTCTCCTGCTCCTCCGTTTTATACCTCATGCTCAAACTGTAACTCGCATGTCCCTCCTCAAAAATGAGCAAAGCATTTGAAAACCATTTTAGGAAAAAATAAATCCCAGCTCACCCCACACTGCTCAGTGAACAATCAAACAAATCCCAAACCAGGGGATATTAAATATGCAGTGGTAACTCAACCCAAACAGCAGTTGCATAGCTGCTGAAGACATCTCTCTGCAGTCAGTGTACCTTACCATTTTCTAGAACACAGACGTGCATAGTGGTTCGGGCAAATGGTTCACCCAGAATCAAGAAATCTACCCTCTGGGGTATTTAGTGTCTACTCATTTTTAAAGTTTTCCCAGCATCTGTGGTTCCGGGTTTCAAAAGTCTTAGGAGGGACCACGTGTAACGAAGTTGGCAGGGTTGGGGCCCAGGCATCACGTTTTATAAAGCTCCTCAAGTGATTCTCATTCTGAACGAGTTCAGAGCCATTTCCAGTGGTTGAACTACACAGCTGTCTCTGCCGGAGACATCTAGGAGGGAGGGAGTTGTTACTACCTGGTTTGTGAATGGAGTGATTAGGGTTGGATGGGATTCCCCTTTCCTTGGGTGTGATGGCGATGGGAGTGAAATTTTATTCATATAAATTAGGAAAAACACATTGTTGGTTTGTGCCCCCCATTTCTAGCTTTGGAAAGAGCTAGTTTGGGTATTTATTGGAAAGCACAATAGAACATTTGGTCTTGGTCTTTGGTGATAACATGCCCAACTCTGAGTCACAACAGGTGTTTCATGGATGACTGGTGGCAACAGAACCCAGACTGTCTAGTGTCCATCCAACTGCAGGCTCTACCCCTGTTCTCAGTATCTCCAGATCTGCACCCCCTTTCCTGGATGCTCCCTGCCAAGCAGAACCCCCAAAGGCACAAAAAATGAGGGGACATTAAATACATATATACATACATTCATAAAACCTTACATGCACTTGATATTGCCCTAGCCTCATTAGCTTATCATAGAAATCCTTTCTCAGTCATCTTGAAGTTTGCATTAAACCCTACTCTGAATTAATTTTGTATTAGGATTTAATTTGATTAAAGACAGGGCTGAGTGAGTCTGGAGCTCCACTTCCTACGATGACAACTAAGGGCTGTTCAGTGCGCAGGGCTCTCCAAACCCCTCACAAACCCCACCGGATTTGGGACGTGGCATTCCTAGAAACTCCTTTGAGTCTTTCCAAAGCGAGGCTTTGTCTCTCTTCACGCTGTCCCCATCCGCGGTCCTGGAGGGAAGCCACCAATTCAAAGGGCTCTGTGTGTTTTCTTCGGTTTCACGTTTTGTTCGACAGCATTAGATGTGCTCACACTCAGACTCCCCGGGGCCCGTGTGTGCGTCAGTGATGTCTTTCCATCCCAATTTGGTCATGGTGATCTCAGGATCTGTAGTTGTGGCTACAAAGAGAGGTGCTCTCTGGTTTCTTGCCATCCCCAGGGCTCATTTGCAAGCTGCTGCCTAAGCCTGAAATAGAGATCAGACCAAAGAATAGAAATCCAGGCTACCAACAAACTCTCTTGTTATCGGCACCTCTGAACTGATTCTCTTGACAGGTGTTTGTGAGGTCCTGATGGCTTTTACTCCCTCTCAGTCTTCTCTGTGGATCTGGAATGCATGCCCTTTGGTTCTTGTGCACAGTAGACAAATGAACCAGAATCTCTGGCACAGCTCTGCCCTTACCAGCTGATCCCAGGAGGAGCCCTATGTAGCTCCCAGGTTCTTCTCTTGACTTCTAATCTCTGCTGCACCCCCAACTCTTCAGGGAAGCAAGCAGGTTGAAGCCTTATATTTCTAGACAAGAGTATCCAGAAACAAAGAATCAAGTCATGTTGAAGTAGGTGGCCTTGGAATATGTGGCAGAGATGGTGTGGCTGGAGCTCTATCAGCACTGTTGGCCCAGGCAGTAGCTTTGAGGAGGGAAGCCACACCCCAGGGATAGTGGAGCAGAGCACAGGAGCCTGAGACCAGTCCCGGCTCACCTTCCTCTGGACCTCTTTTATATGAAACAGAACTCAACCTCTATGTTGCATTAAAAAAAAAAGAGGTACAGTAGGAACTACATTGGCATGGATGGGATTTTTGTTGAGTGACCTTCAAAGACCTAGAAACTTAAACAGAGAGATAGATATCAGAAAGTTTAAGGAAGCAACATGCTGCAGGCTTAAAATGTAAAGGCTCTGGGATCAGACCTAGAGGCAATTTACATCCTAGGACATCCTAGTTTGGCAAGTTACTGAAGCCTCCCCAAGGCTACTTCTTTATCTATAAAATGGGAAGATGATACTTCCTTTACAGGGTTAAGTAAGATGACATATGTCAAGTGCTCGGCACCAATTCCTGGCTCAGGACAAACCCTATTAAAGACCAGGCCCTACTATGTCTTCCTTTTGGGAAGAATTTCAGCTTCAAATTATCTCTGTGAATAGGAATCAGGGAAAATATCAGTGTGGAGTTAGCCTGTTGTAATTCAGTTTACTATTTCAAGAGAGGAAGTATTTTAAAAATAAATGTATTTTTCAGGCCACTTGTAACAGATTGGCATACTTTTGGCCTTCCTTTCCTTGAATAGTGAAACCAGATGGGCTAGTTTGGCATTTGACTTACATATTTTCATTTTGTGGATCTCCTGGGTTGAACTCATGGTTCCCAAGCCCTGCTTTATCCTAGAATTCAACTAAGGAGTTTCTGAGAAAGTACAGATTCTCTGGCCTAGTCCCAGGCTGCTTGAAACAGAATCTCCAAGGGTGTTGGGAGTGGAGGTGGAGATGGAGGACCTTCTGGAAAAGGTTTCAAGGGGGATCTGGTGATCAGTCAGTTTAGGAAGTCCAAGGCAAGATCACTGTTTACGGTGTTGGTTCACCGGTGGGGGATGAGCTGCAGCCACTGGCACTGATTGTGTTTCTTCCCCCCTCAGATCTCCAGTGTATCATTAAAAAAATCTCAGTACTCAGGGGATTATCAGCACCTGTCCCCTTCTGTTTCTGAGTCTAAATGAACGTGTCTAGTCCTGAATTAATGGTGGCCTTTTTTGGTCACAGTGATACTACATTGTGGAGATAGTCTCACAAATAGCTTTCATTGAAATTCTCCTTTCATTTAGGTTTTTACGTTTGATACATCCATCGGATTCCTTCTCTTTTACTTCCTCCACCCTGCAGTACAGCATGCTGAACCCACTAGGGCAGGCAAAGGAGATTTTAAGGTCAAAATCACCTTAAGCAAATCCATGTCAGTATGGCACCTTCTCGCTCTTCCCTTCCCCTTTCTTGTCTTTGAACCAGCTGTGACCCTGGGGAGGTGTGAGGGAAGAGAAGGGAAGCATGAGACTGTGTGGTTATGAGTGTCCTTCCTTGACCCTTTCTTGCTGCCTTCTCTTCATTCTGCTTGCATGGAAAGTAGTAACACTCTGGCCATGATGCTCAGTGGCTCCTGCTAATGTTTGAGCAATGGCTTTCTGCTGATCCTATCAGGAACATGCTTCTGGAGGGAGGATGTCTGTTAAATCCACTGCAGGGAGAACAGACTATAGGAATTACAGAGTTATTTCTTCTCCTCCTCTTCCTCCTCCTCCTCCTTAAGGATGAGTTTTAGATGTTGTGAGTTATCATGTTTTAGAGTCATCTCATTTTTGTTTCTTCTATGGTTTATGGGCAAGGGAGCCTCAAGTCTATGAGTTTCTAAGAATCTTCAAGGATTTTGACAAAAGAGTTAGAACATCACTGAGGCATACCCCCTTTTCAGCAGTGAGTACCCTGAGCCAGCAGTGTGTGCTCTTGTGATAGGGCTTGTGGAGTCTGCCCCTGGCCTGATAATGGGAGAGTGAGACTGGATCGTTTTGAGTGGTGTTAAAAATGGGGTCTTCCTCCCCTTCCCTTGGAGGAGCCAGAGGGGTATTTTAGAGCTGACGAGGAGGCCACTGGTTCCCTTTGCATCTGAGGGTTGGCCAATGTTATCCAAGGAGAGGAAGGAGAGAGTCTTTCTAGACATAATTGAGAAACACCCTCCTGAAATTTAGTAATTCTCAAATTGGTCCTCAACCAGTGGTTCTCAAATATGACTATTAACTGGAAACCCACGAGCCAAATCACAATTGTGTTTCATTTAGGCCCATGGAATGTTTTGCTGTTTGACAGATGAAGATAGAGTGGATTCTGACTTCAGGGCTCAGGGATTGGAGGAGCTAAGAGAATAAGCTCCATCACGGGGATCTCTAATACTTGCCCCTTCCTGAATACTAGATTTCATGTAGTTCTGGAAACATCCATTTCTACATATCTATGTTCAAAACTTTTCTGTCAGTGCCACCATTGTTTTTCATTCCAAAAATTAGCTTTGCGAGTAGGCATGGTCCTGTCCCTGAACTTGTCACTAGAAGGCAGAGCCCCAGGTCCTTGGGGGATGACTAGAGCATCACAGAGGAAAACTAGACATATGTCTGGCTCAGACATGTGCACCCTTCTAGAACACCTCGTCCATTGGAGCAGATGTTAAAGCAACTTTTGGACTAGCTCATTATCAAAGATGACTGGCCATTCAGTAGTATTCAGTTTCCAGGGTTGATGGGTTACTGGTGGTCTCCTGCCCATGTCCTGAACTGAGCTCTGGCATATATAACATTGTTTCATCAGTCAACAGGAATAGTCTGCCAAGTCCAGACCCACGGGTGTTGGGGAGCTTTGTGGCAGATGATACCAACCAATCAGCCAAACCTTTCTCTACCCTGTTATACTTCCTTACACCTTCGCCCAATGAATTCTATCCACATCTTCCTTCTTTGCTTGCATCAAAGACAGCAAAGTTATAGGGCCCTCCCTTTCTGAGGAGTCTGGAAATCCAACTGCTGTAGAGTTGGAGGTTTGTTGTTTTTGTTTTTTGGGGGTTTTATTTTTTGTTTTGTTTTGGTTTTTTTTTGGGGGGGTATGAAGGATTTGAGAGGAAAACATGTCAGAGCCCGTGTCCCTCCTTGGGACTGTGTAATGAAAGAGTTAGAAAAACATCAGGTCAATCCATTGCCCTGCTCCCAGGTGGCAAAACATTTCAGAATTACTTGAAGAGAAGTGATGTCTGGCTTGCTTTCCTCATCCCAGGATCTCAGTTCAGCAGCTACAGTATTGATGCTGGATGATGTCTTCTTGATGCCGGAGACAGTGCCAGGAGCTGGGGTTTGGTGGTGAACTGGCAAACACTGCGCTGCCCTCTGAGGACTTGTGGACTATCCCTGGGCCATTGTTGTTACAGCCTCATTCTGCATCAATACCCACACCTACTGTCTAGCTTTCATTGGGTTAAATGAATGCTGCCCACAGGAGCCTAAGAAGGGATGGCAGGAGGTGGAGTTCTTCTGGGAGAACTACTAGGAATCTTTTGAACCCAGAGGATATTGGCAGAGTGGTTGGCATACTCTTGAATTCAAGTCTGAGGCGGGAGAGAGAGGAGTCCTAGGATAGGACAGGAAGAGGAAAGTGCATTTGTTTTGTACAGATCTTATTGATTCAGCACAGACAATTAATAAAAAAGGCAGGAGCAGACAGGTTATGTATGTGTGGTGAGCATTGCTCGATGTGGCTCGATGATCTCCATCTGTAGCACACATTCAGCTCAGATCATTGCCAAGCTTGGTAACTTATTTATGAAATTATATAGCCCTTCTGCAAGTAACATTTTACTTTTATTTTATTTCATCTCCCAGATCCCCACAGTGAAAGCAGAAGTTATTTCCTGATAGGCAGCTACCTTTTGATACTCATTCATATAAATGGAAGGGAGGATGGGGAAAAAGATCTGTAGTACATGGCAGACATCTGGGCCAAGAAAGACGTGATTATAGTTTAAAGGTTTACATTTCCATCAGATTCAGTCTCTACCTGGAAACCTGGGAAGTTAGCTCTAGTGGGCACCTTCTCATCACTCAATAAAATCCATAATGACAGACCTAGGAATCCCCCGGGATCATCTGTCACATAGTGATGGGGTGTGCACCTCTCCCCCTCTGCACACTGAAGTCTGTTTCTGTGAGCTGTTTATTTTGATGGAACCTCCTGGCTGTGTTCTGATGCCCCAGGATCTCTAGTTATTAACACGGGGCCCTGGGAGCATTCCTCTTGCCTCAAATGAGAATTGTGCTATCAGCCAACGTCACTTATGGAATCTCTGACATCACAAAGTGGGTGACCTCCTTACCCCCAAGAGGTTGTTTCACCTGCTTGTCCATGTGCTGTAAGTGGATGTAGTCCAGGAGGAGGTTCTTTAGTCTCACATGCCATTCTCTCTCTTCTAGGACATTCCTGGGCTACAGAGTGACTACTGTCATTAACTTCAAACTGAAATCTTGTCTTGGAGCTATTTCATGACTAAAAGGAGGATGGGTGGGGTGAGGTGTGGACCTCTTCTTCTCTTTCCCCAAACCACTGTAATTCCATCTTTGAGTTTCCCATGTTCAAAATCTCAGTGTGATCCTCCGCTCTTCCTTCTCCTTCCCTCCACCCTGCACTGCCATGCTCCGTAAGTGACTAATCACATTTTCTCCTAGTTCTGTTCATCGAGTGTTGTCCCCTGGGCCAATTCCTGACTCTTGCCCATGGTTTGTGTTTTCACTTACACGATGCCCCTGCATTTCCCATATGTCTCTCTTTTGGGTCTCTCTACTTCAACCCCTGTTCCTATGTGTTTACCTTTTCTCTAGAAGCTTCATAAATTCTGATAACTCTCCTTCCTGATTTTGATCTCATACCCTCCAATCTGTTAGGCATGTGGGGGCCCAATTCATCTCCCTCAAGGCTATCTCTCAGGTAACCCCTCCCTTACTCAAGAATCTTCAATGGCTCCCAGTAGATGATTGAACATCATTCCTTTTTTAGCCTAGGTTATCACATTAGACATATTTTAGAATCAGCATATATTTGGTTTTATCTTTTACTTCTCCCCAATATAAATCCAATGTTCCAGTCAAGTCATATATTGTTTGTGGGACTTTTGTTTATGAGAATAGCAGACTAGGTAATTCAGACGGACTCACCTATTGAGAAACATTTAGAAAGTGGAAAACATATTTTCAGAACAGCGCTTGAAAACATGGAAAAGCTAGCAAGGTGATGAGGACTTACAGGGCCAAATTTTGGAAGAAGATGGGAATCAAGAAATAAGTTACCAGATGGGTGAGACTTTTTTGCTGGTTTCTGAAGAGGCAGCTGAAGGTCTAAGAATTGCATTTCATAACCTCCTGGTGGGTAGGGGACAAAAAAGCTGGAATTCATAGCCTATCAAGGTTACAGCATTTGGGGCTGAAACTATAAGTAAATCAGTTCTTGCAAGTTTTGACGTCGAACTTTGTACCATTTGAGTAGCTAGCTGAGAGACATCTCTGTCCCTGAAGTGTAATTAATGTTATGCCATATTGTAAGTCAGTCACCTGGCAAAAGCATTAGCACACTTTCTGGAAGAAGGTAGTAACATTATCCTAGTCATCAAATTATTCCCACAAACAAATCTTTGAATACACTGTCTAAGCACACAATAGAAGATAAGTTGGCACACAAGCAAACAACTAAACATGAAAAAGAACCAAAAATAGACCTGCAGGTTTTTTGGAAACTGCAGGGATCAGGCACTAGCTTTAAAATAACTATGCTCACCATTTTCAAGTAGGAATAAGACAAGATTACAAAACCCGGCAGCAACCTAGAAACTATAAACATGACATAGCAGATTTGAAAAATGGACCATGAAGAAATTCTAGAAATTAAAATATAGCAACTGAAATTAAGAGCTCGCTGGATGTATTTTGAAAGAATTTAGACACAGCTGGAGAGATAATTAATGAAGTGGGGGACAGGGCAAAACAACCCATCTGACATGAAGGATAAAAATGTGAAAAAGGGGGTAAGAGACATGGAGGGAGTCGTGAGAAGGTCTTTACCTATTTAATTGGATTTCCTCTACAAAGAAGAAGAGAGAATGGGGAAGAAGTATTATTTGGGGAAGTAATGGCTGTGAATTCTAAAACTGAAGAAAAATAGCAATACACAGACTCAAGGAGGCCTACAAACTTGAAGCAGGATAAGAAGAAATCTACATCCAGACATGTTGTAAAACAAATGCAAAAAGTTGAAGACCAATTGTACTATTTATTATTTCCCAAAGCAAGTCCCTAATTTCCTTGCATCTGTACCTTTATGTATACACATTCCCTACTTCTTCAGCTTCATTTGAATAGATGTTACCTATTATCTCTCAGGCTGTATCCAATAATCCTCCTATTTTTACCTCCAACCATATTTATAACTAAAATTATCAATAATAATTTAATGTCAACAATATTAATCTTACTTTTTGGATCCTTGCTACCATTATGGAACATGTATTTAGTTCTGGGCATTGTTCTTGGCATTCATCATAAATGATCTCATTTAATACTCATAAAACTCAGTAGGAGTTTTTACACAGGAAAAAACCTGAGGCCACTTGCCTCTCCTATGCACTTAAGTAGCATTTTACCTATTTTGTGCCATTTATACCATTTTTTTCTTGAACTGCTGTATTTTTTTTCCATAATATTTTATTGTCAAATTGTTTTCCATACAACACCCAGTGCTCTTCCCCTTAAGTGCCCTCCACCATCACCACCACCTGTATTTTGTGTGCAAAGCCCATCTCATCTAGAGGATGAACTTCATTTACTTTTGTGTCTCCTGCTGTGCCTAGGACCTTAGCTTTGCATGTGCATAAGAGGTGTCCCTTCATTTTTGTTGAGTAAGCCTGCACGTGACATGTCCCTGAGATGCCTTAAGTGCCTGTGGATCTGTTAAAAGTCTGAGCAGACACACCAACGGAAGTTGTGAGCCTGTCCCCACACCTTATCATCTCTGCCTGCCTCAGCGGCTCCCATTCACACATTAAATTGAAAGCAGCGACCGATGCTCTATTTAAAGTGTCCTCGAAAATGGTACTCAAGTGTGGAACACAGCTATTTCACTGACGTGGGCAAGATATTTATGGAGAGGTTGTTTTTCCTTTGGATTGGGGGGTTTGTAACCAGGAGCCATTATATGACACCTGTGTGGATGTCAAAAGGAAAACAATAAAAAAAAATCCCCCCCAAAAAACTCCTCTACCAGTTACCTCCATCTCTATCAAGACACAATCTCCCCTGTTATTTTCTGCATCAAGCCGTGTCTCTTCCATCAGCATCCAAAGATCACAGAATATGACCCCGGGCCAGTGAAGTCGAAGCAGGAATTGTCCAGAGCAGAGAAAATAATCACAGTGGTCGCCATTAGCATTCCAGCAATGGCTGTCTCTGGATTTGTTCTCTACCTCAGCTTGACAGCTTAATGGTTTGCGGAGAAGGAATGTTTTAGCACAGCCAATCTCTACCTGTTGTTGGGAGGGGTACCTGGTGAAAGCACTAGGTGAAATCTCTAGAGGAAGGGGGCTACTATGGGAAAAGAGGTGTTAAGTTAGGGGAAATGGGCAGCTCCATCATAGCTACATGCCATCCCTGCCTCCAGCAAACCTGTGATTTGTGTGTGCTTCCCTGTCCCATGGCTAATCTTTCCCTCCCCAGCTCTCTGTCTGCACACCTTTTCACTGGGCACCCTTCCAAATAAATCTTTATTGATTCTACTGATTAAATCAAGTGCTTGCATTTTTGACAGCCAGGATATTTTCACTTTCTGAACACCACCTTCCTCACCTTCCCTTAGCAACAAATAATAAATAGGGCAAAGTTTTTAAGGCAAGTTCACACTACACTTTCTACCATCTGGACCCAACATCCATTTCCTGTAAGAGCTTTTGGAGAACATCAGGGAATCCCTGATACCACAGTGCTGGAAAATGTTTGCGTGGGCCATGGAGGTGCACACCTAGTGCAGGTTTGGTAGGGAGTGGTTGAAGCTACAGGCTTTAGGCAATTGCATTTGAAGGTGAGGACAGAATGTCTAAAATAATAACTAGCCCTCATGATTCCTAAGTAGGAGTTCTGGGGACTCTGGCAACAAACATGTCCCATGAAACTTACGAGCCTTCACTATGATTGCTGTGATTTGATAGACGGACTCTCCAGGCTGCCTCTGACATGGTGTCCTACTGGATATCTCTGTGCTTCTGGGGCAGTCAGTATTTTTCAGTGACATTTTGGGCAGGACAGTTCTTCCTTATGCAGTTCCATCTCACACAATGCAAGATGAGCATCCACGACCCTCTGGGTGCTGAACACCAGGAGCACTCATCAATCAAAAAGTCTCTAGATTGTTCTAGATGTCTATGAGAAGAAACTGCCCAGAGGAGAGCTTCTACAGGTCTGAGAAGAAGTTGATGATTGACACCTGTACCTATTCCTGAGGTGGGACACTGTTGAGATATCTTTGACAGCTGAGTGACCCTGAACAAGTCACTTCTCAAGCTCTCGCAGCCTTCACGGTTCTTACCTATTGAATGGTGATAGTAGCAGAACCCATCTCTGAGGTTTGGTAGGATGATTGATACTGGTGAACCTTTATGAGTGTATACAATGTGCTAGGCAATTCGCTAAGCACATTATATATATGATCTCATCCTAATCTTTGCAGCCAACCACCCAATGAAGTGGGATCCATTATTATTCCCATTTTACAGATGATGAAACTGTTTTTAGCCCCATCTCATGGATGCAAAGACTCAAGATTATGCAGGTCATTGAACTATAACTTTGGTTCTCAAACTTCAACATGTTTCAGAATCTCCTGCAGGGCTTGTTAAAAACCACACCTTGCTGGGATCCACTTCTAGAGTTTCTGATTTGGTAATTATGGGACAGGCCTGAGGATTTGCATTTCTATTAAGTTCCTGGGAGCTCTGGTGCTACTACTCCAGGGATCTCATGCTGAGAGCCACTGATCTAAGTCTTCCAATTTATAACTCCCAATAATCTGCAATGTGTTAAAAATTGTAGAAGGCAGGTGGGAAGTATGTTCCCTACCTCCATCCACACACAGTGCACATAAAGGGATTTTGTATGTCCTATGTGGCCTTGGACAGTGCTCAGTCCCTGGGGCAGAGGACAAAGTATTACTGGGATTCTACCTTCACTGTCAATCAATGGAGGTTTCATGTGTCCCTCAGCCCTGGATGAAGAGGCGGGTCCTAAGTAGGCACTAATGACGTCCTTGAGCCTTGTAGAATGGAGAGAGAAGGGCAAGATGAATGACAGGGTGTCAGCAGCCACAAAGAGACAGACAGGGGTAAGGAGCTTGGGAACTGCCATAAGATGTGAATTATTATAGGTTCAGAGACCTGTATACAGAAAATGTAAGTTTTTTTTAAATTGTGCCTGTGTTTTCTGTGACTATCAGATTTTTATTCTCTTCTGACAATATTAATTTATGCAAAGAGAAAACAAGGAAAGACATTTTCTTTCCTCCATACTTGGGCCAGGGTTTAGGATGGGAGGAATGGCTCCCTGTGGCTGGTCATGGTAGTAACAAAGTGAGAGAAGCCCAAAGCGAGGTGGACATGCAGCTGCAAACAGCATCCAGGCTTGCTTGGTCCAGCCGCCCTCCCTATCTGGAGAGCCTTCCAATAACAATATTGGAACCACCACCCCATTTATTGATTGATTACTTTGTGCCAGGGCTTATGCTGAGCACTTTATAATAGTTGCAGGGATGAGTCCTACTTTCAATGCCATTTTCTAGAGAAAGGAAGTAAGTTTGGAGATTCAGAAATTTGCTCAGGGTCATGCTATGAGCAAGGACAGAATAAGACCTGGAGCTCAGGGCTGCCTAGAGTAAAGCCTATACCCTTAACCACTTTGCACCAATGCTCAGTTCCAACATTGGCTCTTGCTTTCTCAGAATTTGGGAAGACTCTTCCCTCACTGCACAGACCCTGTAGTTCCACTCTTCATGCCCAGAAGGAGGTACCTTTTAAGACTTGTGGAGCTGCTCATGCCCTAGGCATCAGACCAGCGTCTGCCCAAGACCCCCAAGACCCTGCCCATGAGTATGTGTTGGTCAGACAACCTCACAGAGTCTGAGTGTCTTTGTGAGAGCCAAGATGCCTTCTCCTCTCTTGCGGGATTGCCATGTTGATGGCTAAGTCCAGGCTCCTGGGAGGGTAGGTGGTAGTGGTGCCCTCCACCACAGGGACTGTCACAAGGAGTCTGGGCTCCAGCTGCCACCCCTGGTGTTTGCAAGCCTGTGCATGGGCCTCCTCTTCTGAGTGGGTGACCATTCTGGGAGTGCTGAGGTAGGGGCATGCAGGGTATGGGGCCGTCTTGATGTCTTTTCTAGGAGGAATTGAAATGCAAGCAGGTCCAGGGTCAGAGCGAGATCAGTGATGCTCAGCATGCTGCAGTGGAATCGCCGTGTGCTGGGGATTTCCCCCTCTGCTGGTTTGATAAATGATCCAGGGCTAGGTGTCCAGGCCCAGCACGTGGGTCATGGTGTTGAGTTGTGAGTAGGTGTTGCATGCTGCTAAGTGCTTGTGTGTGCATCACCTGGTCCAGCTTCCTCCCCGACACGGGATTCTGCATAGCATCCCTGCCAGATGGATGCTTGACCTTGGACCGAGTGTGTCTGGGGTGGCCTTTCACACAGCTGGGCTGGCCGTGTGGACTCTGGCTGGATGAAAATCTCTGCCTTTGACCTCTACTCACAAACGCTATTTCTGTCCTTTGGCATACTCTGGAAAGGTCACTCACTCTCTCCTCCAGGTAGCAGCCCCCAAGTTTAGTTTAAACATCCGTCCCTTCCAGATGACCTGGTCTTCCATAGTTGCTGTTTCTTTTCATCTTTTGAAACAGCTTGATGCCTCTGTGGGTAATAGGCCAAGACGGTAGCCTTCTTTTGCAGAAAGCAGTCTGAGACACTGAGTGAGGACTCAGGAGTTCAGTCTCAAAGATATGCTTTCCTTTTTATTGTTTAATATAATTTATTCTCAAACTGGTTTCCAACAAGTGCCCTCTTCAATGCCCATCACCCAGTTTCCCGTCTCCCCCAACCCCCATCAACCTTCAGTTTGTTCTCAGTATTTAAGAGTCTCTTATGGTTTGCCTCTCTCCCTCTCTGTAACTCCCCACCCGGCTTCTCCTTCGCCATGGTCTTCTGTTAAGTTTCTCAAGATCCACATATGAATGAAAACATGGTATCTGTCTTTCTCTGGTGGATTTCTTTCACTTAGCATAATACCCTGCAGTTCCATCCACATTGCTACAAATGGCCAGATTTCATTCTTTCTCATTGCCATGTAGTATTTTCCATTGTATATATAAACCACATCTTGATTCATTCATCAGTTGATGGACATTCAGGCTTTTCCATGATTTGGCTATTTTTGAAAGTGCTGCTATAAACATTGGGGTACATATGCTCCTATGCATCAGCACTCCTGTATCCGTTGGGTAGATTCCTAGCAGTGCTATTGGTGGGTCATAGGGTAGTTCTGCTTTTAATTTTTCGAGGAACCTCCACACTGTTTTCTAGAGCGGCTGCAAAAGATAAGCCTTTCTTCTGAAATACCCCTCTCCTGAATATCGTCTCTCCCTAACTTCTTGGAAGTAGGACTTTCTATGAGGCCAACCCAGCCATCTGTATAAAGCTGCTTCTCCATATTTTTTGTCGGGGGATGGTCTAGGAGTCCTGGCTGGAAGATGCAGCTCCTTACACAGGCTCTGAGATTACAGCCCCTAGCCCCTCTCAGCAGCTGCCTCCTGCTGGGGTCCTCTGGGCTGATTTGCCAGAGGACTAGATGCCTAATTAGTCTCCAGGCATCTGTAGCCTCAGTGGAGCAGGCTATATTGGGCAGGCTGACTCGGAGCCATAGACCCGCCTGTGCCAGGTGGGGGTCCCATAGGGGGCAGGAAGCCTTGTCCAAGAGCCCTCTCTGTCTTTCTCTGGCTCCATTCATGTCCTGGGCCATTTGCTGAGCCCTGGATGTCACAGTGGGTCATGTGCTGCAGCAAAGGTGGGAGCAGGGAGGGTAGTTTAGTTTTTCCCCTCTGTCATCTACAGCTTCTCCCCAGGCCTGGAGCAAGAGTCAGGATTGGGATAGAACGATAAGGATTAGTCTCTCATAGAGAACAAAAGGAGGGGAGATTGAGTTTACTGGAGAGAGCAACATAACATGAGAAGGACTGCGGCAATGATGGCTAATGCTGATAGAGCGGCTATTTGTGCCCAGCACTGTTGGAAGCATTAACACCTATTAACTCACTTAATCCTCACAAAAGCCACATGGGGTATGTGTTATTTAACTTCATTTTATACACAGGGAGTCTGAAGTTCAAAGAGTACCTTGTCCAAGGTCATAATACAGATGCGAGCTTTGCTCTAAGTTCGGCACTCCCAATCTCTGTGAGGAGCAGAAGAGGTGGGGAGCAGAGGTTCTGAGCCTGGGATGGAGTCTGGGCCCCACCCCTGAAAATTGCCTACCCTCTGTGAGCCCCAGTTTCCTCCTCTGTCAAAGGATAGCAAAAAGAGCTCCCTTGTGGGGTTGTGGTGTCAAGTGTATGGTCCAGTGCTGGGCATGTGGCAAGGTCTCAGTAATTAGCTCTTATTGTGAAGGGGAGGAATCTTGATTTTCAATAACAGAGAAAGTATCCTGACTGTGGGGCCTATGGAGAGGGTCTTGGTCAAGGAATAAAGTAGAGTCTGGGAATAAAGGAACCTGGGTGCTCATTCTCTAAGGCATACTTTCCTCTTGACTCCCTTGGGTGAATTGGTGGGACAGTGGGTTGTGGCCTACAGGATGGCTGCCATGAAGGTAAATGAGATGAATAAAGTGCATGGATAGGAAGAATCCTCTTCCCCTTTCCTCTGGGGCCCCAAGTCTGCAGCTGACACAAGGTACAGTGTAGCAGGAGTGGTTAAGTCCCATTAGATGGGCTCAGCCACAAAGGCCTTTACTAGAAGCTATATCTTGAGATTCCTGAGAGTGTAATCCTACTTATTTTCCCAGCCAGACCACTGTCCCTACCCTGCCTGGCCAGCCCAGCTGAAAAAGAGAAGCCAGTGGGTACAGTCTGCCATGTTGTTGGCATGTGTGGCCACCCATTGGGCAATATCTCAAAGTAAATCAGCACTTAAGGAAAGGTTCATCATTAATGATGGTGACTATAATAAATCCAGATAGGAGAACAGTCTTCCTGTAACTTTTTTTGGAGAAGAAAGTGACAGGTTGGTGTGGGTGGTTAGTTGGTCCTGTAACTTCTAATGTAGATGATGAAGAGTTTGGGCTGGCAGGATCACCTCCTCATTTTCATATTGACCACTGGTGCCTGCATTATCTGTACTATTTTCTATCCATACTCTCCTTATAGATATCTTTTTTAAAGTTTATTTATTTATTTTTAAGAGAGAGGACATGAGCCAGGGAGGGGCAGAGAGAGAGGGAGGAAGAGAAAGACCCAAGCAGCTCCACGCTACCAGCTATGGAGCCCAATGTGGGGCTCAAACCCATGAACCATGAGACCATGACCTGAACTGAAACCAAGTTGATTGCCCAACTAACTGAGCCACCTAGGAGCCCCTATCTTTATAGGTATCTTTTAAGAGCATTTACTAATTTTTAAACACACTGGATTATTAAAGTGAAATAATGCACTAAATCATAAATCCCCTTGGTTAGCACAGATATGCAACAATACCTTGCAAATGCTGATGGGAAACTAAGGTGGGAGGGGACCACATCAGCCTCTTGGCATCAGGAGAACCCTCTGCTGCCCTCAGGACACCTGCTGTGCCCTGTAGGACATAAGCCTACAACAGAGCAACCTGTGGGCAGGCCAGTTCTATATATGGAATGTGAGTAGAGCTCTTATCTTTTGCTATTTATATATATATTTTCTAGTGTTCTCTTCCCATATCTCCTGAGTTTGGAGACCACAAAATAAAAGACTTGCTGTGCCAGCCAACCCAGTATCTGTCCATTTGCTCTAAGTCCTGGCTGCTCTTACTCTGGAGACTCAATCCTCCTCCCTTTGCTCTCTCCATGTCCCTTTCCCCCACTGCTGTATCTCCACACACTTGCACACTTGTGTGTGTTTCCATGAGCATGTCCCCAGTAGCCAGACTTTTGCCTGTGCACTAGGTATAAATGTGTGGACACTAGGGTGGGGAAGTCTGAGGCAGGAGGATCCCAGGCCATGCTTCTTTCTCCTAGAAGATGACATGCTCCTCCTTCACTGAGACTCCTACAGCAAGGAGTGAGTCCACTGGTGAAGAGAGTTAGGAGAACAAGTGGCCCTATAGCAAGTTAGTTGGAAAGCCTGGATTAGGGTCAGGGAAGACCTGGAATTGCCGGGGGATCTTACTAGGTATCCCTGTTACAGCCAAGAAGCAGAGAAGATGTATTATATCGTTTCTTCATTTATGATGATCCATTTTCCATTTGTCTATGAGCGCCTGCTTCCCACTCCTCTTTACCCTTACACACACACATCAAGCTTCAGCTCCTCTTTATTGGCCTTTTTTTCCTTAAATACTGTCAGCCCTGGGAGTCATCACAGAGTGACCATTTTGTTTCCCAGCCTGCCTTACACCTTCTCCTCTCCGATCAAAGGAATGTCTCCAGTCTCAAGGCATTGCCTTGTGAGTTGCCAAAACAAACAAACTAAGAAACAAACAAACACTCTTCTCTTTGGATCAACTCCACAGGGGTCTAGTTCTGTAGGCCATGGGCCCAAACCAGACTTCTGGGTTCCCAAGATGAGACCATGTCCGAGGAGATGGTTGATATGGGGTGATGGCACTGAGGCACGTGGGAGCGGAGGAAAGACGGGATGCTGAGGGCAGGTGGGGAAGGGAGCGCAGAGCATGCCGGGCCTGGGCCTGTAACCTGTGTGTGGGAGAAGCCTGAGGACTCCACTGAGTCAGAACTCCCCGAGGTGGGTAGGCAGCTGCAGCCTCACAGACTAGCAGAGCAAAAGGAGAACAGAGGCCCACAAGCATCAGATGAGAGAAAAATGGTTTTCTTGTGGAGCCAAGGTTTTTTGTTTTAAGTAAGCACAAGGGACTCCTGATGTGGAAGGGAATCTTTGAATTATTGGAAAATGCTTTGGGGATAGAAAACTGGGCTGAGGCTGGTCTCTTTAGATTTGGGGGAACTCTTTGAACAGGGGGTATCTGGGGACCCTTCTCCAAAGCTCAGTGGCTGGTTCACAGGACAAGTCAAATCTTTTCATGTTGGAGGCCTCGTATGCATCCAATTCCTGAATTTATATCCTGCTCCAGGATCTGGCTACCTTTGATGGGACTTGAGAGCAGTGTAGGGTCCATTTAGGGTCACATGAGACTGATCATTTCTCCTTCCAGTCCTATTGGGCACTTAATGCTGTGCCGGGTACTGTGCATTGAACTATAAATAAGAAGCATATTTTCAAGTCAGGAGGGTTTATTTAGCAGCAAAGTGAATACAGATGTAAACATTATGGCAAATGCAAAGTAGAAAGTGATCTGCTCTGACATTTGCATGCATTGCTTTGGCAATTCAGGGAAGGGGAGAGATTCCTTTGGCTTGAAGGTTAGGAGGGGTTTGTGATGGTGGTTAAAATAGGTTTCCTCATTTATTCCTCCCCACCACCTAGAAGGCAGGTCCTATTTTCATTCCCATTTAATAGTTGAGCAAACTGAGGCCTAAAGGGAAGAAGTCATTTGCCCAAGGTCAAATTTTGAAGTGCAGAGGTAGGGAGGCAAGAAGGAGAAGGGAATCTCAAGCGAAGGGAACACTTGGTGAAGCCATGAAAGCAGGAAAGCACAGGACATGTATGGACAGTGAAGAGTAGTCTATTTGAGTGGAAATGATGAAAGCTAGGTGGTGGAGGTCTTTGAGTAGGAGGGTAAGTCTGTCCTCCATTCTGTAGGCAATGGGGAGCCACTGAAGATTTCTGAGTGGGAGAGTATCATGATCAGATCAGACAAGCGGTTTGGAAAGAGGAGAATCAGAGATGTATAAAGCATTAAGTGATGACTGTAACAGAACATGTGGTAACTAATGCATCGTACCCAGAGTACATTATAAAGAACTATTATCTTGGACAATGCAGGGGAGAAAATTTCTTTTTATTTCGGTAAGAGGCAACTGATTTCATAGGGATGATGAAAAAGTGGTCCATATTCCAATTCCTTCCAACACCAACTACACATTTATAAATATTCTCCTCACCACTAAACTAGATCCTACTCATTACTGCTCCACCCTTTTTCTTTCTGCTTACTGGATTTCTTCACAGAAATGCAGTCACTCTAACACCAGTTCACTGGAATGAATTAAACATCTTGTTTTTAGTGTTTATTTATATTTTGAGAGAGAGAGAGAGAGAGAGAGAGAGAGAGAGAGAGAGAGAGGGAGAGAGGTGAGGGGCAGAGAGAGAGAAGGAGACACACATTCTGAAATGGGCTCCAGGCTCTGAGCTGTCAGCACAAAGTCGATGTGGGTCCTGGGATTTGAATTCATACACTGCAAGATCATGACCTGGTCTGAGCGGAAGTCGATGCTTAACCCACCCAGGCGCCCCTAAACATCTTTTTAAGGTTTTTGTTTTGTTTTGTTTTGTTTTGTTTTAGAGAGAACAATCATGAGTGGGGGAGGGACAGAGAGAGAAAGAATCCCAAGCAGGTTCCACACTGTCAGCATGGAGCCTGACATGGGGCTTGATCCCATGAACCATGAGATCATGACCTGAGCAGAAACCAAGAGACAGACACCACTGAATTAAACATCTCTTGTGGCTTCAGACATTTATTGGCTCTAAAGGAGGTGGTAGGTGAGTGCAAAGTTGGCATACAGAAGCATATAGATCACTGGGGTAAAAGCATTGTACTGTTGTGAAGAGCACTGAACTCAGGTTCTACGTCCAGATGATAAGTCTTTTGGTGGTGCTAGGCTGCGTGATCTCAGATTGTGAGTTTCTGCACCTGCAAGATGGGGTAAGAATGCCTATGCTAGTGAGAAAAATGAGACGGTGGTAACATAAATGTGTGTGTGTGTGTCCGTAGTTCTCCAAGTGTGGTGAGGCCAGCATCATCAGCGTCACCTGAGAACTGGTTAGAAATGAAAATGACCAAGTCATGCCTTAGACTTGCCAAGTCAGAAACTCAGGATAGGTTTTCCAGGTGCTTCAATGATGTACGATCAAGTGTAGGACCCAGCATTCAGGCTTATATATGAACTCTACCTTAGTGTGTAACAGTGGTTCTTAAACCTGGGTGTGCTCACAAGCCCCTGGAGCCCCTTAGGTCTGGTGTGGAGCCTGAGAATTTGCATTCTAGCAAGTTGCTAGGTGAAAACCCCTGTACTATTACATGCTGGCTTTGTGGCTTTGAACATAACTCCATAACTCAGTTTCTTCACCAGTAAAATAAGGATCATGATAGTATCTACCTTATAGGCTGTTACAAAAAATAAACAAGGTAATTCATATCAAGTGTTTAGTACAAGTATTCTCCATGTTATTAATAAATTTGTACATGCTTTACAGGCAGGATCACTGTGAAAGCTGGATCACAGAGGGCTACAGTGGGTCTACTTAAAACTTTCTCTATTGTAGTAAAATATATAAAGCATAAAATTGGCCATTTTAAGTGTACAGCTCAGTGGTAGTAATTACCTTCACAATGTTGTGCAACCATCACCATCATCCATCCGCAGAACTTTGTCATCTTCCCAAATGGAAAGTCTACCCATTAAGCAATAACTGGCCCCTTCTCCCTCCCACCAGCCCCTGGTAACCTCTATCTACCTTCTGTTTCTCTTAATTTTCATATTCTAGATATCTTACAGGAGTAGAATTATAGAATATTTGTCCTTTGGTCTCTGGCTTCCTTGGCTTAGCCTAATATTTTAAGGTTCACCCATATTGTAGCATGTATCAAAACTTTATCCTTCCTTTAAAATTTTTTAAAATGTTTTTATTTATTTTTGAGAGAGAGAGAGAGAGAGAGAGAGAGACAGACAGACAGACAGACAGTGTCAGCAGGGGAGGGTCAGAGAGAAAAGGAGTCACAGGATCTGAAGACAGGTTCCAGGCTCTGAGCTAGCTGTCAGCACAGAGCCTGATTCGGGGCTTGAACCCATGAACCGCCAGATCATGATGTAGCTGAAGCCAGAAGCTTAACCGACCGAGCCACCCAGGCGCCCCATTTAAATCAATGAGTCATACTGATATATCATACTTTGTTTATCCATTCATCTGTTGATGGATACTTGGGTTGTTTCCACCTGTTGGCTCTTGACCACTGGCTAAATGAACATTAATATACCCATATGTGTTTAAGTTCCTGTTTTCAATTCTTTTAGGTGTATATCTAGGAATGGAATTGCCAGATTATATAGTAATTCTATATTTAGCTTTTTGAGAAGCCACTGAACTGTTTTCCACAGCAACTGTACCATTTTACATTTTTACCAGCAGTATTCAGGGGTTCCAATTTCTCTCCACATCCTTGAAATCATTTGTTATTTTTCATTTGACTATAGTCAGAATAGTAAACATGAAGTGGTATCTCATTGTAGTTTTGATTTGCATTTCTTTAATGACATCTTGTCATGTGCTTATTGATCATTTGTCATTGGTCTTTGGACATCTTCTTTGGAGAAATGTCATTGATCATTGGTCATCTTTGGAGAAACATCTCATCAAGTCATTTGCCAAATTTTATATTGGCTTCTTTTTCTTTTTGTTGTTGGATTGCTGCATTTCTTTCTGTATTCTGGATACTAGACTCTTTACTAGATGTGTGATTTGCAAATATTTTCTGTAGGTTGTGATTTTTAGTCTGTTTTTTAAAATTCCATTTCATTGAGATATAATTGATATGCCATATAGTACATCTTTAAAGTATATAATTTAAAGAGGTTTGACATGGAAACAGCTGTGAGATCATCACCATAATCAAGATAATGAACAAACCGATCACTCCCCAAAGTTTCGTCATGACCCTTTGTAATTCCTCCTTCCTGCCCTTCTTCTCTCTGCCTGTTAATCATAATGCTCTAAATACCCTGCAGTTGACACTGAGGCATGATGGGAAGGCACCTAATCTGGAACTCAGGAGGCCAGATTCCTCCTGCTCTCTCTCTGTTGTTGGTGGTTGCACATTTCTTAACAACCTCTCCACCTCCCTGGGCTTGCTGTCTGACCTGCACATGACAGGATCCTGCTCTCAGTGGTTCTCATCCACTCTGGCTGCATATTGGAATAATCACTTGGGAGACAAATGCTTGTTGCTTTTTAAAAAAGCAATGTCTTAATACTTATTTTATAGTTAATTTTGAAAAACTACTGCTTTTTGAAAAATACTGATGTCTATCCCCCATCTTTTAAGTGAGAGTTTCTGGGGGGTGGGATCATGGTGTCTATGCTTTTTTTTTTTTTTCAGTTTATTTATTTCTTTTGAGAGAGAGTGTATGTGTGTGTGTGAGCAGGGATGAGGGAGAGAGAGAGAAGAGCTGTAAGCAGGAGCCCAGTGTGGGGTTCAGATCCCATGACTCTGAGATCATGACCTGGGCCCAAATCAAGAGTTAGAAGCTTAACTGACTGAGCCATCCAGCTCCCCCCTCTGTGATTTTAAAAAATCTCCCCCAGTAATTCTGATGTATAGTAAGTTGAGATGATTTTCTTCTTATTCAAAATTCCATGATTTATATATCACTTTGTATTTTTCACATTGATTTCCTTTCATGCTCTCAAAAACACCATAAGGTAAGTAAGAAAGATGTGGCATTTTTAGAGACAAGGACACAAATCTCGACCCTGGGTAATGGACTTGAGTAGATGTAAGGTAGAGTGGAGACTGCAAGGTAGTGCGTGTTTCTATTATTCCTCTCAATTGCTAAGATGACACCAGCATGAAAGTGTTTGATTTTGCCATTGTGCCCAGAGATGAACAGATTTGGGACTAACTCACTCTAATTCCATAGGACACTGATATTTAAGGTAAAATGTCACCTTATTCTTTGCAATCAAGTCTGTTACTCTTTGGTTGATGAAAGAATGTTAGCTGCTCTCCTAGACGCCCTTCATGGCCTTCACAGTAGCAAGTATCCAGAGAACACACCTGTAGCCTGAAGGTGTACTGGGTGAGTCAGTGAGATGCGTTCAGATGCTTGAAGCTGTTGGTGCTTTCTTCTCTGCTCAGCCACAGTGGGCATATGGGCCATGTCTCCCCTCCTGGTCAGGAGAAGTCTGCAACTATTGACGCCACTGTGACTGGTAGGCAAATAAGGATGAGGGGTCCTCTCCCTCCCATGAAGTCCCCAGCAGGCTTCTCATGTGGTCTAGTTGGCCAGGTTTGAGTCTTGTGAATGGTCCAAAATGTATTACTGGCAGAAGAGAAGGAGACCATAATGACTGGTTTATTCCAGTCTCAATTAACCACTGGGGCTGGGAGTCACTGGCTGATTCTAATCATGACTGACCCCCTTCTGAGGTGGGGCTCCAGGTGGATGATGAAACCCTGAATAAATTGGGGGATATGCCAGTAGGAAAGAATCAGTAGGAGTCAGCTGCCTCACCAGGGGAGCATGGAATTGGGACCAGGAGGCTGGTGTGTTTGAGAACCATGTCCTATGTTTCTTGGAAAAGTCTGATGACCAGCTTTCATGTCTTCTTGGAGTATACTTTCCATTGAGCCACATCCTCATGTCTGGCAGCCATCGCAACTCTCCCCCCCCCCCCCCCATCTCTCTGGTTGGTATGAGATTAAAAGCCAGTGGTTCTTTGCTGTTTTGCTTTGTACTCCAGGCCGACCACCCCGAGTTGGTTAATATTTTCTTTATTCAGGCTCTTTAGATTACAGCCTTCTTGAGTTACATTCTTGTCAGAGGAAGAAACGGTGTCACCTGAGTGGGCTTCAATTCCCTGTTCTTTCAGCAGTGATTTAGGGACAACCTGCCTGTTTAAGGTGGCTTCTGCAGATATCTAGTGCTTCTGTGCAGATGTCTTGTTACTAAATTAACTCTCAGAAGGTCACCTTATCTCCTTGTTCCAGGGACTTCTTTCTATAGCTTCTGTGTGCAGACTCCATCAGCTACCTCTCAGCTCTGTTTGAAGATGTTGATTAGGTCAGGTGGGTGCCTGGATGGAGGTTGAATCTGGCACCTGGGCAGTGTGCTGGCAGGTGGAGTGGGGAGTTGGTTTGGGCAAATACAAACATGACTGTGATGTGGTCGGGTGTCAATTCAGGTGGGAATGCGGGTCATTGGTTCTTTGCTGCATCGATCTTTCCAGGCTGAGCATTTTGCCTCATTGATTTTTCACTGCCGACTGACTCTTGTTCATCTGATCACTTGGAGATTGCTTCATTTCTTTTCAGTTCATTTTTCTGTGCCCGTTTGACATTCGGTCACATTGTATTGCCCTTACTTGCTATAGGTGCTGATCACCCCTTTCCTAGGACAATCTCTGTGACCTTGCCAAAGGCCTCAGTTTCCTCATCTAAATAGAGATAACTCCTGCCTAAAGCATCTAGAAGCTGGGGAGGAAGCCGGGTACCAGAGAGAGCAGCCCCTGAGAGGTGGTGGCAAGACTTGTTTATAAGAGAACTATGGCCTTGCTCAGACTTCGCATGGAGGGAGAACCTGCACTTGAGGAGGGTCACTGAGGTCCCGTGGCCCCAACTGTCAGCCCTCCTATGAGTGCCTATAGCTCCAGCCATGCTGGCTACCAAGAATGGGGTGTACCTTCCTTGTAACCTCAGCCCAAGTATGGATTTACAACTGTCCATTAATATCCAATAGCACAGCTGACAAAAGGCTGGACATTTTAACAGGACTTTACTAAGGGCCTGGGGGTAACAAAAGGGAAATAAATAGAGTTACTATAACCAGTTAATAGAGTTACTATAACAATAACAAGTTATGGTTTATTTTGCTTCATCAGTAGAGGAAACCCCATTTTAACACCTATTTTGCCGCCATGGAGAACTGTCCATTTTTGACCCTTAGCTAGACCCAATAGATCCCTTGAAGTTTAGACTTAAAGACTGAGGCCCAAAGAAGGGTGGGCATTCCCTCTCCTACCTGAAAAATGTGCCATCCATTCTAGTGACCCATATAGGGAGCTGTCTCTTACCTGGATGACTTACATCATGAATGTTTACTCTTCATGAGACTAGCCTTACATGACAGACCATGACAGAAGAGTCATTATCCCTAAGTAAAACAGCAGCCCCATAGAAACACCTGCAGTATAGGCAGTGAAGAAGTAAGGCATCCAGACAAGGTGCTTGGAAGGTGAACCAGCTTTTTGTGTGCAAGGATGACAGGGCTTCTGAGTCTGGGAATAAGTTAGGATGCATGAAGCAGAAAACCATACTTTGTTTAGATAGACTCATTTTATGCTTCATCTTTTCTCTGTGTTTATTTTGTTTTCCCATCAATTTCATGTAATCACAGAGAAAATTATGGCCGGCCTCTCTCAGCTGTGCTAAGAGGAATCGGGGGTGGGGTGGGGTGGGGGAGAGGGTTGCAACAGGTGTGCAGTAAAGTGTCAGGAGGTTAGAGGGAGGGGTGCTCTGCACCCATGGGGCTGTGGTGATCATGAACACAGTATGTTGGACAGTGGGCCTTCGACAGAAAGGGGAAATCAAGGAAGCAGGGTCTCAATCACTCATTCTAGCTGCTGCTTCTAACCTAGAGACTTTCTTTGCAGACCTAAAGCTTGAAAGCTGTTTTTTTTTCCTTTTTCACTAAGTGAAGTAAATTGACTTCAATGTCTCAATCTACTTGACAGGATTTTTATAAAGACTAAGTGAGAAAATAGATGTAGAAGTGTTTTAAGGCAGAGAAGCCAGCATACCAGCATTTCCCAAAGTAGGTACCATGGAACAGTGTTCCTAGAGCTAGTAACACGGGTTGAGCAATAAAGGATTCCTTAGCCAGAAATCCTGGCTAACAATCCTACAACACGTGCCTTTTTGTTGTTGTTGTTGTTATTTTTTTAATGTTTTTTATTTATTTTTGAGAGAGCGGGAGCAGGGGAGGATTAGAGAGAGAGGGAGATACAGAATCTGAAGCAGTCTCCAGGCTCTGAGCTGTCAGCACAGAGCCTGACGCGGAGCTCCAACCCACGAACCATGAGATCATGACCTGAGCTGAAGTCGGACACTTGACCGACTGAGCCACCCAGGTGCCCCAACAGGTGTCTTTATCAAAGGACTTCTCAGGACTTTTATTTTTTATTTATTTTTAATTTTTATGTATTTATTTTTGAGAGAGAGGGCATGGGGGAGGGCCAGGGAGAGAGAGATTTGAAATCCAGAAAAGTATTTGAAATCCTTCTCCTTTTGAAGGAGGAATTTTTTTTTTTAATAAAACCTGTCTTCCCCCATATGCTATAGTGTGGGTGAAACTTGAAGACATTGTACAAGTGAACTAAGCCAGACGCACAAAGGCAAGTACTGTATGGTTCCACTTATGTGAGGTCCCTAAGGAAGTCCAATTCATGGAGACAGAAAGCAGAAGGGTGGTTGTCAGGGGCCAGAGAGAGGGAGGCTTGGGGGGTTAGTGATGGATGGGGACAGGGTTTCAGTTGGAGAAGGTGAAAAAGTTCTGGGGATGGATGGTGGGGATGGTTGCACAATAAAGTGAATATAAGTAATGCCACTGAACTATATACTTAAAATGGTTAAAATAGTAAATTTTATAATATACATTTTGCTGCAATTTTTTAAGAAGTTGATATTACAACAAATCTTATTCCTAGTCTGTTTTTTTAAATTTTTAATTTATTTTTAAAATTTATATCCAAGTGAGTTAACATACAATGTAATAGTAATTTCAGGAATAGAATTTAGTGATTCATCACTTACATATAACACCCAGTGCTCATCCCAATAAGTGTCCTCCTTAATGCCCCTTACCCATTTAGCCCATCCCGTCATCCAAAAAGCCTTCGGCAACCCTCAGTTTATTTTCTGTATTTAAGTATTTAAGAGTCTATTATGGGAAGTGCCTGGGTGGCTCAATCAGTTAAGTGTCTGACTTTGGTCCAGGTCATGATCTCATGGTTCACGAGTTTGAGCGCTGCATCGGGCTCCGTGCTAGCACCTCGGGGCCTGGAGCCTGCTTCAGATTCTGTGTCTCCCCTTCTCTCTGCCCCTCCCCTGCTCATACTCTGTCACTCACTTCCTCTCAGAAATGAATAAACAGTAAAAATAAAAGAGCCTCATGGTTTGTCTCCCTCCCTGTTTTTTATGTTATCTTTGTTTCCCTTTCTTTATATTAATCTGTTTCGTATCTTAAATTCCACAGATGATACTTGTCTTTCTCTAAATGACTTATTTGGCTTAGCATAATACACTCTAGTTCCATCCATGCTGTTGCACATGGCAAGATTTCATTCTTTTTGATCACTGAGTAATATTCCATTGTTTATATATACGACATCTTCTTTATACATTCATCATTCAATGGACATTTGGGCTCTTTCCATACTTTGGCTAATGTTGATAGCATTGCTATAAACATTGGGGTGCATGTGCCCCTTCGAAACAGCACATCTGTATCCTTTGGATAAATACCTAAGAGTTCAATTGCTAGGTCATAGAGTAGTTCTATTTTTAATATTTTGCAGAACCTGCATACTATTTTCCAGAGTGGCTACACCAGTTTGTATTCCTACCAGCAGTGCAAAAGGGTTCCTCTCTTTCTGCATTCTCGCCAACATCTGTTGTTGCTTGAGTTGTTAATTTTAGCCATTCTCACAGGTATGAGGGTATTTCATTGTGGTTTTAATTTTTATTTCCCTGATGATAAGTGGTGTTGAGCAGTTTTTCATGTTTCTGTTAGCCATCTGGATGTCTTCCTTAGAAAAGTGTCTGTTCATGTCTTTTGCCCATTTCTTCACTGGATTTTTTTTTGGGGGGGGTGTTATGTTTGCTAAATTCTTTATAGGTTTTCGATACTAGCCCTTTATCTGATATGTCATTTGTAAATATCTTCTCCCATTCCATTGGTTGCCTTTTAGTTTTGCTTATTGTTTCCTTTTCTGTACAGAAGCTTTTTTTCTTGATGCGGTCCCAATAGTTTATTTTTGCTTTCGTCTCCCTTGCCTCTAGAGACATGTCAAGTAAGAAGCTGCTGTGGCTGAAGTCAACGAGGTTGTTCCTGTTTTCTTCTCTAGGCTTTCTGTCTTATGTTTAGGTCTTTCATTCAGTTTGGGTTTATATTTGTGTACGGTGTAAGAAAGTGGTCCAGGTTCATTCTTCTGCATGTCCCTGTCCAGTTCTGCCAACACCATTTGCTGAAGAGACAGTCTTATTTCCACTGGATATTCTTTCCTGCCTTGTCAAAGATTAATTGGCCACACATTTGTGGGTCCATTTCTGGGTTCTCTGCTCTGTTTCATTCATTGATCTATGTGTCTGGTTTTGTGCCAGTACCATACTGTCTTGATTACAGCTTTGTAATACAGCTTGAAGTCCAGAACTGTGATTCATTCAGCTTTGGTTTTCTTTTTCAGGATCGCTTTGATTATTGGGGGGTATTTTCTGGTTCTATACAGATTTTGGGATTGTGTGTTCTAGCTCTGTGAAGAATACCAGTCTGAGTTCTTTTGATTCAGTCTCGGGCCTTTAGACCTTTGCTGGTTTGCATAACTGAGTGCCCCTCCCAGAGTTTTAAATGTCCTCTGTCATTTACCCCCTGCCTTCCTCTCTGACTCCATTACTCACACTTCTCTGCTCATCAATGCCTTCCAGACCCTTAGTCTTCTGCCTTTTTCTTGACAAGTGTACCCCTCTTCAGAGTTTTGCTTCACTTTTCCTTTGGCCTAGAAGGCCCTTTCCCCAAATCCTTGCATAGCTGGCTCCTCTTTTTTATTCATTTATCTCCCCTGCAGGCATCCCCTCAGAGAGACTGCCACTGGTCACTCCAGTTGGGGACCCTGCCCCCCCCCAACAGCTACTCTGTATCAAATGACTATGCCTTTTTTTTAAGTCTTAACATTGTCTGAAAATAATTATTTTTAATATTCATTGTATTTCCCCTATTAAATGTTAACTTTGACTTCAAAGACTTTTGTCTTACTTATAGTGTATTCTTAGTACCTGGGTTCCCGGTAGGAGCCAAGTAAGTGTTGTTGAACAAATGAATAAATGGACTTGGGTCATCTTCCCTGCTTGGCTTTAAAAAAATTTTTTTTTAAATGTTTGTTTATTTTTGAGAGAGAGAGAGCAAGAGCATGAGCAGGGGAGGAATAGAGAGAGAAGGAGACATAGAATCTGAAGCAGGCTCCGGGATCTGAGCTGCCAGCACAGAGCCTGATGTGGGGCTAGAACCCATCAACTGTGAGATCATGACCCGGGTCGAAGTTGGATGCTTAACCAACTGAGCCACCCAGGTGCCCCCCTGCTTGGCTCTTTCATATCATCCTTGGCCACCCAGACCTTGTCCACTTGTGCCACTTCTCTGGGATGAAGGAAAGGGATCTCTCCTTCATATGCAAGTTAGCAAGGCCTATCAAGATGACGACACTCCAAAACAGTTCAGTTTTTATATTCGAATAGGCTAGAAGGCCTTCCTTGCCTCCTAAGCTTAACTGCCCTCCTACTTTTGATATAAAATCTTCAGTGATGATCTCTGATGGGTGACTTTGTGATTTAGAGAAAAGCATTGGATCTGTCAGAAGACTTGAGTTGTAGACATAGGAAGAGCATGGCTTTGGGCACATTAATGAAATTCTCTGAGTCTCTGAGTCTCCATCTGGACATTAACAATCATAGTTTAGATAGAGATGGGTATATATTTTTGGAGTCATGGGTATTTATTGCACATGAAGGGGCTTGTGGAAGGCAAGGTTTATACACAAATGAGAGGTGGTATAAGAGGAGGAGATGGGTGGACCTGGCAGGCATTTTCCTCTCTGTGGGGCACTTCATGTTTCCATCCGTTGGAAACCCTGGGCAATGTGCAGAACAGACTCATAAAAGCTGAGAATCTACTTAGAGGCCTCCTGGGTTTTGCAGTGGATTCACCCCTCTATCACACCTTGGATCCATCTCATGGCCTCTCTGTCCCCAGTGACACAGCTTCTGAGCAGGTCCTCAAAACGGGTGTCAGCAGCATCCAACATGAACTTTCCACTGCCTGGCCTTACCGTGGGCCCTCCAGCAACATGCCCCACCTGTATTCTTTCACCTAGAGGAGAAGGGCACACCTAATTTATAGGGGTGCTATGGGAGGGAACCAGTTCTATCACGGGAGCAGGCAAGATGACCTGGCATTGATGTTAGGGTAGAGGTTGACTTGCTGAGGGCCATGTTCTATTGTTGCTTTATGGTGAAGGACCCCTTGCAGAATGACATCTGAGGGTCTTCACTATTCTCTGACTAGCTTGTGAAAGGGTGATGGGATGGGGATTAAGATTTCTTGCTCCTTGTCTCATATGTTTCTGGTATAAATAGAGAAGTAGGGAGAGGTCTCAACAGAGTGGGGCAGGTTGGGGAGAAAGAGTTGGGAGGTGGAAATGTGTTTATTACTTTAGAATTGTTGTCAGAAAACACACAATGTCTCCTTAGTCATTTGACTCATAGGTGTGTGCCCAGCAGGTAGGAGGAACAGTATGATTTGGTGGCATAAATCCCCACTGTTGAGGACCCAATACCATAAAGCACGTGGGAATAAGCGGTAGGTGGGCCAAGAACAAGCTTCTTCATAGGAACAGCATGCTATACTAACATTGCTTGATCAATACTAAACATTTCAAAAAATCAGTGTTGTCATAGTGATGGAATTCTTTCCAAACCTCCTATTCTGCTACCTCCTTGCTTACTTCCAGGTAGCCGTGCCTGGCCCCAGAACTTTGTTGCAATCATTCTGAACACTTCCTTTTTTTTTTTTTTTTTTCAAGGAGAGAATATAGCTCTGTTCAGCTTCCGGCTGCAATGGAGATTTCTGCCAAGATTTGCAGCATGCAGCTGAAATATGTTTTGTATTTTATGAGCTTTGGCTCATCGTGGAATTAAATAGCACTAATTACATGAATATAGACCAGCAAGGGAGACAACTGTTCACTTCCTGATTTTCCCTGGAATTGGAAGAGAAAGGGAGGAGGTAGAAGGACAACGAGGGGCCTGGGGAGAGAGCCTTCCCGCTAGACATTAAATGACAACAGAAGTACTGTCATTTGGCCCAATGTGTCCCCACAGGCTGCTCCTTCACAGCGCCACTCTTTGGTGGGACTACTGGCTTCCTTATATGAAGACTGTGTCAGCGGGAAGGGGGGTGGCCCTCATGGGGGCAGCAGTCACAGGGCCTGGGGTTGGAGGGGGCATTTGGGGAGCCAAGTGCTAACTGGGGGAAATGCTGAGGCCCAAGGATCTGAGAGCAATGGGCTCCCAGCTGGGACCCCCCCCCCCCCGCACCCTGTATTTAGCCTCTTTCCAAACCTGTTAACCTTTTTTTCAGCTAGAAAAGTCTAGTTAGAGATTTCACACTTGTCTAAGGATGGGGATTTTCATTCCTTTTTTCCACTTGTTTTCTTACTAAAGAAATGGAAGGAAATGGGCAAAGTCACTCTATCATGGATATAAGTTAAACCTTTGGGTTAAAGTGGGGGGCTTCAGAGCCTAGAGGACTCCTGCTAACTTTTCAGACAAGATCGGGCACATTCAGGGTGGTATGGCCGTAGACTCCTGCTAACTTTTGAGTCAACTGTTGTGGGTGGGGGTCCCCAGAGGCCAGAAGTTAAGGCCTGGACCAGGCTCTGTGAGATGGGCCAGAAACTGAGCTGACAAGGTGTGTCCCACTCCAGCCCTCTTTATTATGAGAGAGAAACTGGCTCAAGGAGAGTGATTTAGGGCCACTTGACAGATGAGTGCCTTGTGATCTCAGAAGACAGGCTATGGAATCCGACTGTGGCAGGCTCTCTCCCCAGGTGCTCCATAATTTAGATTAGGCTGCTAGACAGCCAATTTAAGCAAAGATACAAAGAGCCTCAAGAGAGAAACTTCAGTGCCAGCCTTTTGTTTTCCAGTCAGCACCCCCACCCCCCACCCTGGGTGTTGTAATTGCCGTTATGCGGCTCTGTGGCCTGAGTCATCTGTGAAACCTTCCCAACACCAGTGACAGCCTGTATCCCAGAAGGCACAAGTGCCTTACTCTTGCCTGGAGATTTAGCCCAAGAAGAAGTGTGATGATCTCTCTTGCCTTATCACCCTATTTCCAGAAACACCATTTTACAGATGGAGAAACTAAAGCATTAAGAAAGGACCATGACCAGTTGGGATGACCACTCCTGACTGCTGTAGCATCTTTGCCATGGTGATTCAGGTGAAAGGAGACTTTTATGGGTGACTTTGACTGACACATTAACCATTATCCACTGTGCGCTAAGGAGATCCTGCTTCTTCCTCTGACCATGAAAGGAGAGGAGGGTCTGGAGGGGAGGAGCTCACTGGGGTGAAGCCACGTGATATGGTTTTGCTTGCTGCTGCCACGCTGGGGGTCTAGGCAGAGGGGGTGGCAGGGCCAAGGGGAATGTGGCTGCAAGGGCTGTAGTGAGCCTTCTCTCCAGATGGAAATCAGTCAGCTAAGCAAGCCTTCAATCTGCTTGTCTCCAGGCCACATGCATGAGAGGGGCTGCATGGAGCACTGACTGTTCCCAGCCTGTGGCAGACCCCCAGCCCCATCTCTGTGACCTAAGTGTCCACCCAGATCGTGGAGCAGCAAAAGTGACAGCAGATGCTCCCTTTGCTACAGCTTTGGGGTGTCTTGAGCACCTTTGCATGATGTCCCTTCATTTCTACACGTCCAGAAGCAATAAGGACTCTCAGAATACTAAGAGCCAGTCTCCGGGCTAGGGCATTCCTCATAGACTGGGCCCAGGTTTGGGATGGGAGAGAATGATTACACTAATGCCAAGTCCAGCTGGGGCATCTAACCCTGAATTCCTGGCCAGCCTGTTTCTTTAAATGAGACACTGGAAAGTTTATGATTCTGTCCTCCCAGCCCAGGCTGCTATTGAGAATGTTGTGTTTTTAAAGCCTCACAGCCAGACTTGGAGTAAAGAGAGTCATTGCTTAGCGACTCCCCCACCCGGAGCACAGTCTTGGAATATAAAAGGCTGCTGCGATGTAATAATAGAGTTCCATCTTGGGCTGCCTGGGCTCGCTGAAGCTCCCGCTCAGCTCTGCTGGGAACAGGAGATTTGGCCAGGGAAAGGTGGTTCTGTCCCTGGGGGGCTCCCTCAAGGCCAAGGACAGGGAGGCCTGAGGGAGGGGAAACCATAGATGGGGGCCTCAGGGGTCCAGAGACAACCTAATCTCTGAATGGGGGCGGCTCACAGACTCACCCTCCTGCCGAGGCTTCTTCTAGGCTTGTTCCAAAGGCTCTGTCCATGGTAATCACAGCTCTCCAGCCCCTTCAATAAACTGGGAAGTAAGGATTAAGAGAGCGCTGAGCAGCTTGAGCTTGGTGCTGAATTTCCTGGGGACCAGGGCTGGTTGCCTGGAGGCACAGGGACTCTAGGTCTATGCCTAGCTCCCCATCCCTCCCTCTTCTGCATCCTTGATGACCTTCTCCAACCCTCCCCCCAACTACCAATGTCACATTTCTCCTTGTTCAAAAGAACAGAAGCAGAGCAGAGGGAAAACAGACCAGAGGGATTGACTCCTGGGCTCCTGACCTGGCCTAGCTCTTGTTGCATTCTGGTTTTGTGCTGGGTTATGGCCACACTGACCTTTCAGAGTGCCCCATGCCCAATGACAGTGCTGTGAACTTCTCTTGGAACGATAGTTGCTTTGACTTGATTTTTCCCCCCTAGCGGTGTTAATGGATTGCACTGTGACATTCACACCCTCAGGCACTTTTCCTTTTATGAATGTGGCACTCATTTCTGAGATGGCGATGAGGAGAGCAGGGAGAGCAATGAACACATGCTGCATGCACATCACAGGCTTTGGGGACAGCCATTGCATGACTAGACCACAGATGTCACATGTAAATGATTCTTGAGAAAAATAAAATAACAGTTTATGGCTCCCACTTATAGAAACCAGGAGTTTAAATGTGAGAAAAGCAGACAGGAAAAAATACTTACTGAGGATGTTCTTCTGAGCACATAGATGACAAACTAAGTAGGAATCTAATAACGGCATTTGTCCATTTTGCTAATTTGGATCAATGGATGTCTAGTGTTTCTTGAATTAAATAGAAAGGAGACCTGTGCTATGTCCCCCGTCCCCCTCCTGCCCCCAGCTGCACACACATAACACCTCCCTACTTCCCAAACTTTGGAAGGGCCACTGAGGAGCATGAAGACTTTTCTGCCTTATAGACATTAGCATGGTCATCTTATACCCTCCTTCAGGGGCAGACTCATGTGCTACAAGGAGCAGAGTCCCTACAGTACCCAGGCTGGGGTTTGAATCTTAGCTCTGATATGTTGGCCATTTTTGCCTGTGTTAGTCAGGGTTGTGCCTACTACTGTCACACAGAAACCCACCATTTCAGAGCCTTGTTCCAGAAATGGTTTATTTCTTGCCTTGGCGGATGGGTCCTTCCACCTCTAGGCTCCATCATCCTATAGAGCCCTAGAATCCTCTTCATCCATCTGGTGAAAGGCTCCATAGGGAAGATATATCTATTTCGTAACTGCTTTGGCGTGGAGGTGGAACTGTGACACTTCTTAACTATTCGTAGGGTCACACCTGGATACTGTGTGAAAATGTAGAGGGTGGCAAAGGTGGCTAGTGGCCACCTCTTAGCAACAACTTCACGCAGCTGCATGGATGGGGAGGCTAACATTTTTGGAGGATCACTAGCTTCCTGTCCTCCAGGCTTGTCTCAACAAGAGATGAATTACATAAAGTGGGGGCACCATAGAGGGGACTAAGGGAAATGAGTTTCCTTGTTCCTAGAAGGGGCTGGCCAATGGAGCTCTGCAGGACTTACCAGTGATTGGAGATGACCTCAAAGGGGGATAGCTAGAGGGTCCTATAGGAGACCTTCAGCCACCAGAGAGCAGGGGTACTGTCTTCTGCTTGGAGTGTCTGTATCCCTTGCAGCCAGCTCAGAATGCCTTGAGTGGTAGATGCTCCATCAACATTCCTTGCCTGAATGAAAGACCGTGTGCTGATTCCAGGAGCTTTGTCTCCTGCCTCATCTAAGTTTTTCTTGATGCAAGTTCATCTCAGGGCTCAGCTCCTTCTCCACAACAGGGTCTGTGCTGATTTTCTCGGCTGAATAAGTGATCGTTCTCAAAGCCTAATTTGTGGACACAGGGCAACCTGTATTGATATTCCAGCTGATGGACTGGCAGTTCTCCTTGTATATCATGTATGAAAGATGTGGCTGATGCATTTGAAGCCATGCTTTAAACAGACAAGACAGAGTATTGTAAGTATTTATAAGCCCTGGATTAGAGCAAGGGAAACCAAGCATTTTGCATTTGGTCACTGTTTGAGCTAAGTGGCCCAGCACTAAGATTTACTTGAACTTCAGCTGTAGGTGATCCCAGCTGCCATTTTGTACATACTGCTGTGGAGTAGTCATTCATTCATTCATTCAGCCTTCATTTATTCATACATTTATTTATCTGTTCATTCGTGTGTTCTCAAACGTATTGCATACCTACTATGGATCAGGTTCTGGCCTTGGGACTAAAGAGAATAGGGTGAAAAATACATAATTTCTGACCTCTTGGAGCTTTTATTATTGGAGAGGGGTCAGCATCTATGGGCAAATACAACATAGTTCATAAAGTGTGAGACTCTGGTGGGCATTGGTTCCTGTATTAACATGTTACAGGGGCTTCCTACACCACTGCCAGGGTCAGAGATGACTTCTTTGAAGATTAGCTCCTAGGTGAAGGGGGGTTGAGGGATGGGAATCTGGGGAGGGTAAACCACCGATGCAGAAGACAGAGGCATGGTGAGGTGGAGAACACTTTGAGACACCTGCCATCACAGCCCTCTAAGCAAATGCCCAGCAGAGAGAGGAGCATTGCATTTGAATATGAAAGTCAGCACACACATGCATGCACACAAACCTTCACATACCAAATCTTACCTGAGATAAAGCCCCACTATTTGCAAAATTCTAAATTATCTCTGTGGCCAGTGGGATATGGAGATGTCTTTGGCATGCTTTCTTTTCCCTGTGGAAAAAGAGTCTATTAGGATGTGGTAAGAGACACTTTAGTCTTTTGGCTAGAAGGTTGGATTTTTCTGTGTATGGGTTAGGATTCTTGCATTAACAAATTCCAGAACCCACACTGGCTTGGGCAAGAGGGAAATTTTGGCTAGTGCAACTGGAAAATATAAGCATAGAGCTGGCTTCAGCACCCTTGATCTAGACATGTGTGTGATGTCACCAGGACCTGTGATCCAGCAGTTTCCAGTTGCTCAGCTCTGCCCTTCTCTGTGCTTTGGCTTCATTCTCTTCAGGCTCCTCTTCCCTTCTTCGACCCCTACAGTTATAAGATGGTGCCTGGATTTCTCAGCCTTACCCCTCTCCAGGTCACATCCAGCGGAAGACCGACAACTTTTCCCTCGGCCTGTTGTCTCTCAGAGATTCTGACATGACCAAGTAGCCATCCCTGAATCAATTACTGAGACCCACCCTACCCACCCCCTGCCAGCAGCTCTGTGCTGATTGGTTTGGGCCCAAGTCATATGTTGCCCCTTGAACCAGGGGTGGTGGCCACTCCCCCAGAAGCTTTTGGGCTGAGAGAGGGTGAAGAGGTGGATCCCTAGGGGATAAACGAATAGGAGCAAAATAACAGGTGTCCACTATCTCTAACAGTGTCTTTCAAAAATTATTTTGATCATGACTGCATTAGTCAGGGTTCTTCAGAGAAACAGAATCTGTGTGTGTGTGTGTGTGTGTATGTGTGTGTGTGTGTGTGTGTGTGTGTGTGTGTGTGTGTGTAGAGAGAGAGAGGGATTTTAAGGAATCATACAATTACAGAGTCTCCAAGTCTAAAATCTGCAAGGGTAGGCCTGCAAACTATAGACACAGAAGAGAGCCACGTAGGCACACAGACTAGAGACTCAGCAGAAAGCCAAAGCTGTCTGTTGGCAGAATTCCCTCTTGCTCAGGGAGGCCAGTCTTCAACTAATTAGATGCCCACTTTATAGGGGGGAGTCTGTTTTACCCCAAGTCCACTGATTTAAATATGAATTTCATCATCAGAGGTGCCTGGGTGGCTCAGTTGGTTAGGCATCTGACTTTGGCTCAGGTCATCATATCATGGTTCGTGAGTTCAAGCCTCGCATCAGGCTCTGTGCCAAAAGCTGAAGCCTGGAACCTGCTTTGGATTCAGTGTCTCCCTCTCTCTCTGTCCTTCCTCCGCTAGCTCTCTGTCTCTCAAAAATAAACATTAAATTTTTTTAAATATTAATTTCCTCTGAAAACATCTTCACAGAGGCATCCAGAAAAGTGTTTTCCTGCATATCTGGGCACCATAGCCTAGCCAAGTTGACCTATAAAATTAACCAGCTCAATGACTAACAGGAAGAAATACATTCATATCACATTCAAGGCATACATATATATGGCTAACTAACTAATATATAACTATATATAACTAAATAGTGGTTATCCTTATTAAAAGTGACATAGTCTTATTTTTCTCTTCTCTTTTATTTCATTAGAAAGCTCATGTGACCCACTCAATTGGTTTCTGGATTCATGATATGTTGTTGAAACACCATCCTAGACTATGTCTTTAGAATGCTTGATGACCCCATAGTAAAGGTCCTTTGAGCAACTGAAGAGCTTTCCAAACTCCAGCATGACTTTGTGTTACCTCAGCCCAGACCTACCTGTATCTCCTCATGGCTCAGTTTCCTAATTTGTAAAGGAGGCAGACTAACAAGTACCTCTTCTATCTAACAGGGTTTTCGTGAACAATAAAACCAGAACAAGGTAGTATATATGAAAACATTTTGTAAACTCTAAAGTAATTTTGTGAGGTAATTGCTATTTTAAACTAGTCCATAATAACTTTCCAATCCACTACTCAGGAATCTGAGAGGATCGTGCTATTTCATGAAAATTAGTTTGAGCTCTTCAACAGTTGCCACATAAAACAAAGACAGCCCCAATTTCTTTAATCAAAATGATGATCAGCTTCTAAAAATGAGACCCATCTCCCCTGAGATCATTCAGAATTAAAATCTGACTTCAAAGAAGGGAAATGTGCAGTGTGTTTGGGTTTGAGCCTTTCTGTTCTCCATCCTTCCACTCCCTGCCCATTCTGCTGGTTCAGTGAGGTCTTTGGGGTGATCTTGGGGTGACTCAGTCACATCACTTGCCATTAAGAATCACAGTTGGGCCGAATGCAACCTTCAATACTTTGAAAACCAGCTGATTGATGACCCGAGAGAGAAATGATGTGGGTGGGACCTACCATTGGGGGCAGGGTTTCCTAGGTTGGGTCACCACTTATGAAGACAGATGTCCTGGAATGGAGGCACACTGGGGACGGAGTAGCCTCAGGCAGCCCTGGGGAGCAGGGGACTGGCAGTTCTGCCCACTTGTGGGTCTGGAGCTTGGTGAGGGGGGAGATCCCTTTCATTGGGCCACTCCTGCAGTGGTGGTGCCCAACAGGGTCTTCAGTGAGGCAGGCTGGAGCCCACACCCTTGCTTGTTCCTTCTCTCTTCCATTTCTATGTTACTGGTTTTCTAATCAGTCCTTTCATGGTGTATAAAATGCGAGGCTGCTTATTCCTATCACATGTTATTGTTTTCTGTGGGTTCCCCTCTCTCCAGGCGCAGTAATTTCACTATCCCCAGATGAGGGTGATAAGTGTTTGAGATGCATAACTGTGTCTCATTTCAGTGTCTAATAGAAGAGGGAGAGAGAACCCTGGCACCTTTCTGCTCAGTAAATTCATAATTATAGGCTTCTTTGCCTCCCTTCTTGCAAACTGGAGAACTGTTGATTGGCGTGTGGGTCCGTGAGTGTGTACAGTAAGGTGGGGGTGTGGCAGGCACACTTCCCCGGTGCCTGGCAGGTTCCGATACTAGGACTGTTGAGGGTTCCCTCCAGAGAGTCGGTGGCTCAGCCCTGACTGGCACCTGCCTGTTTGGAGTGAGGATTACCAGCCGTGCTGGAATTTTGTTGTTGCCAGTAATGTTCCAAGAGCTGTGTTCGCCAGATGGCCCCCAAGACAAAGGCCAGGGAGCAGGTGCTGAGCTGGATTCAGACAAAGTTGGAAGACAGGCTGCAGGTGGTGGAAAGAGCACTGGATTGGGAGTCCAGAGACCTGAGCTCAACGCTGTCCACCTTTAGCTCACCATGTGACCTTCTACAAATCACCTCTCTTCTCTGGATTGCAACTTCCTTGTCTATAAAATCGGGGATTGGAAATCATTAAACTGGATTATCTCATTCAGATGAAAAGCTTCTAGATTCTTCTCTGATATTTGGATTTGTGCAGGCAGTTCAAGATGAGCCATCCTGAGTCCTCATCACTCGAACTGAGATGGTACCATTAGGTATCATCTCGTTATCATAATCCTAACCCTTTCATCTCATTTCTATCTTGTCGACAAGAACAACTCTCATTTAATAAGTATGTGCGGTGTGCCAGGCCAAAGGCCCTGTGCCAGGTACTTTTTGTCATTAATGCTTTTTAGAAATGAATAGTGGTGCCCGCCTGATGGATGTTATCTGCCAGGTTACACCCCGTGGGTCCCAGGGGCTAGGTTTCCTCCCACAGAGCAGGTGGGAAAGTGTTCCTGGGTGATGTCCTGGGGTTTTTCTGTCTGGAGACTTACATGGATTAGAAAGGGCTTCCAAGTGCTCTATATTCTGGACTCTGGAATTCTGTGTCTCTAGAAAGAATATGGGTTTCACAGGGACGCAAACCTGGTTTCAACCCCAACTCTGCCACTTATTAGCCCCGTGCCCTTGTAGACCCTAAATTTCCTCATCTGAAAAGCAGACCAAACAACCCTGAATGGAACAGACAGTTGTGGTGATTGGGTGAGATAGTCAGGGTGCAAGCATGTGCATGGGGCCTGGGTACCACATAGGACTCACACATACTGACCTTCCTCCATGCTTCCAGCTCCTCTCTCTGCTGACCACAAAATAGGTCTTGAGTTTCTAATGGGCATGAGTCCGGCACTCTGGACTCACCAGTGAGCTTGGTGGGCCTCCCTGCCCCCACGAAGCTCACAGCCTTCAGCCCCAAAGTCAAGTCCTTCTGCAGAGGCCAGATCGAAGCATGGGGACCCTTCTCTGGGGGTCTGTGCTTTATTCCTTTAAGTTCCTCTCCTCAGTATCATGAAGTTTTGTCTCTGCCTTGCAGTGATGTCCTAACAAGGCTCAGGGCTCCTCTTTCAGCCCCGCCTCCTGCCTAACCCTGTTCCCCAGACAGATACTCCCTGGTGAACACACCATTTGATATGCTCAGGCTTTTGCTACACAGCCCCTCCCCTTTCCTTCTGGCCCCACAAGCCCTCCCTTAGTCCATGGCCAAGCCCAGAGGCCATCCACGGCCTTGTCCTTGCTTTCTCATCCCAAGGCAGAAGTCAGTGGTCCTCATGGGAGCTGCCCTCACATACCCTTTCACTGTCTAAGTCAGGGCCTGGTGGCATCTACCTGGACCTGGCACAAAGTTCCTTGAGGGCCCAATCCAGCCTCTGGTGTCCTTGGATCCTGCAGCAGTTTGCAAATTCCTTGCATGCCCTGAGCAAACACGTGCCACGTGGGGGCGTGCATGAAGGTGCTGCGCTCACAGGACTGTTCTGGGCTGTGGGTGTGCAGACCGTTCTCCTCTCTGATGTTCACTCAAAAAGACATGTGGTTTTCATTGGGATTTTAGCTGATAACATCATGTCTTTGCTTTCTTCTTTCTTTTCTTGGTCTTCATGTAATCTCGCACTCTCCATGTGGCGTGTTCTCTTGCTCCATGGTCTACCTCTTCTCACCATTCCATTATTGAGGATTTGGGGGTGAACAAGAGAAACTCCACAAAGCAGAGATGCCCCCAAGTAAGATGCAGGCCATTCCTGCCCTGCTTTCTCTCAAACTGGAAGAAATATGAAGCCATCCTCTTGAATAGAAATGAATGAGGCCATTAGGACCAAGAGCGATTTTGTTCCATGGGGAGATATTTATTTATTTATTTACTGGACTACTTCTTAAACCATTTGTCCTCTCCCTTTAATGAAAACCTCTCAGAGGAGGTCCCAATGTGGGAGGCAGCCAAGATCTGCCTCATTAAAATGACACCAGGCTCAGACCCGGGCCGTGTACCCAGAGGACCTGGTTACTGCTGTGGTGCAAAGGGATCCAGGATGTGGTTTTTAAGTTTTGACCTCATACACCATCTGGCAGTGGGGAGGTGCAAAGAGAAAGCATCCCCTCCATAGGTGTAGACCCAGAGGGCTGGGGCTGTGACTGATAGACCCCAGTAAGGTGTTGTTTGGACTGTTCTGCTGCATATAAACAGTAGCCAGTACCTATCCCCCACCTGTCCCAGGCTGGGGTAAACTTGAGGTGGATTAGCAGTTAAGAATGAGAACCCACTGGGGGCACTGGGTGGCTCAGTTGGTTAAGCAGCTGACTTCATCTCAGATCGTGATCTCACAGTTTTGTGAGGTTGAGCCCTGTGTCAGGCTCTGTGCTGACAGTGCAGAGTCTGCTTGGGATTCTCTCTCTCTCTCTCTCTCTCTCTCTCTCTCTCTCTCTCTCTCCCTCCCTCCCTCCCTCCCTCCGCCTGTCCCTCACCCATTCAGACTGTCTCTGTCTCTCTCAAATAAACTAAAAAAAACTAAAAATGAAAACCCACCATACACTTGCAGACCTGGATTTGAATCCACCTCTTCCGCTTGTAGCTATGCAAGTTGTATAGCTTCCCTCAGCTGCAACATGGATAAAAATACTACTTACTTCAAGGGGACTACGAACCAGGGTCCCAGAAGGAGACAGTGCATGCAAGTTCAGTTATTTGTGCAAAGCTTACTGTGGGAGCTCTTCACAAAGGTACGGCTCCCTAAAAGCAGAGAAGTGTTTGGGGGTGGGAACAGTGAGGCCTGTTACCTCCTCTAGGACCAAGTGGGGGCCGGCCGGAGGTGGTTTACAGCACCTGGAGACAGAGGGGGAGCATGGACACGCATACCTGGGGCCACTGAGATCTGTGGGTGAGGATGGCAGCCAGCCCCATCCCCCTGTCTCCTCCCCCACCTGCCAGCCTTCTGCTGATATTCCCATCTGGCTGTACCTAACGAGGCCCGAGGGCAGGCAGCCCACAGACGTAGTGTCCATACAGGCTAGTCTCCGAGACACAGAGAAGGGTAGGGGTGGATCTGGAGAAGCAGGTAGAAGATACCTAACTCTGCAGGGTTTGTAAGAAGAAACAAGACAGTCTTTGGAAGGTGCTGGACAGTGACTGCTACAAAGCCAGGTGCTGGGTAGCCAATGGCTGTGCTTCATCATCACTGTCATCACTTTATCATTATTATTAGCATACTTGTTATTATTGAAGTTGCCCTCCTGGCCCTGCTGTCACCCAGCCCCACCTGACCCACACATGCGTGGGGTCTGAGTCCCATGGCCTCCAGCTTCTCGGGTGCAGTTCTTGGTTTCAGCATGTGCGGAGAGCTTTGAGGGGGCTGCCATACAAGCTGTGTACCATTGTTACCCAGTGTCACATCCTTCCTTTCCCCCATAGGGAGCCTCCACTCCTGAGACCAGGCCCTCTGAGGAGGCCCCTGTGCCAAGTGCTACCGTGCTGCAAGGACCCATTTCTGAAATGAAAGCCATGCCTTGGAACTGGACTTGCCTGCTCTCCCATCTCCTGATGGTGGGGATGGGCTCCTCCACTCTGCTCCCCCGGCAGCCACCGCCACCGTCCCCGAAGCGGTCTTTCGTCACGTTCCGTGGGGAGCCAGCTGAGGGTTTCAACCACTTGGTGGTGGACGAGAGGACAGGGCATATTTACTTGGGGGCTGTCAACCGGATTTACAAGCTCTCCAGTGACCTGAAGGTCTTGGTGACCCACCAGACAGGGCCAGACGAGGACAATCCCAAGTGTTACCCACCCCGCATCGTACAGACGTGCAATGAGCCCCTGACCACCACCAACAACGTCAACAAGATGCTCTTGATAGACTACAAGGAGAACAGGCTCATTGCCTGTGGCAGCCTGTATCAAGGCATCTGCAAGCTCCTCAGGCTGGAGGACCTCTTCAAGCTGGGGGAGCCTTTTCACAAAAAGGAGCATTACCTGTCGGGAGTCAACGAGAGCGGCTCTGTCTTTGGAGTGATTGTCTCCTACAACAACCTGGACGATAAGCTCTTCATCGCCACAGCTGTGGACGGCAAGCCAGAGTACTTCCCTACCATCTCCAGCCGGAAGCTGACCAAGAACTCAGAGGCGGACGGCATGTTTGCTTATGTCTTCCACGATGAGTTTGTGGCCTCGATGATTAAGATCCCTTCAGACACCTTCACTGTCATCCCTGACTTTGATATCTACTATGTCTATGGCTTCAGCAGTGGCAATTTTGTCTACTTTTTGACCCTTCAGCCTGAGATGGTGTCTCCACCAGGCTCCACCACAAAGGAACAGGTCTATACATCCAAGCTTGTGAGACTCTGCAAGGAAGATACCGCCTTCAACTCCTACGTGGAGGTGCCCATTGGCTGTGAGCGCAGCGGGGTGGAGTACCGCTTGCTGCAGGCTGCCTACTTGTCCAAAGCCGGGGCTGTGCTCGCCCGGACCCTCGGAGTCCGTCCGGAGGACGACCTCCTCTTCACTGTCTTCTCCAAGGGCCAGAAACGGAAAATGAAATCCCTGGATGAGTCGGCCCTATGCATCTTCATCTTGAAGCAGATCAACGATCGCATTAAGGAGCGACTGCAGTCCTGCTACCGGGGTGAGGGCACATTGGACCTGGCCTGGCTCAAGGTGAAGGACATTCCCTGCAGCAGCGCGGTGAGTCCGGGGAGAGCCTGTGGGCTGGGATGGTGTGGCGTGGCAGGGGGACATTAGCCTGTGGTTTCCATGTGATCTGAATCACCCATCCCATTTTCTGAATGGTACAAATACATCTCTGGGTCTCACTGGATTCTGATCAGCACCAGCTCAAATGTGCTGTGGCTATGGCACTGAGCTTTTGAGAGTTGGAGCTGGGGCTGCAAGGTAGATTTCCTATCTGATACTTTTCTCTATTTCGTATTGGCTCATGGTTCTAGAAGGGCATGCTAGAAATAGGTGGAAATTGTGTTCTATAGATGTCATATCCACCAGGCAGTGTTAAGACTAGATTATTGTGTCCTGTGGTATAAGACATATATCCATCTTTCTTACTGACCATGTCTACCAATCACTTTCCTGGGACCTTAGAATAAAACCATCACTGGGAGTATTGGAGCCAGTCATTCTACGCTTGGGATAGATCTAGGACATCAGGAACATCGTGTTTTTGTCCCTTGAGTATCTTAAGGAAATGGCAAAATGAGAGCAGAAGTAGGGTGGGAGTCCAGTGAACCCAGAGGTGAAAGCAGAGCTTGCTTAGAAAACTGCATTTATGGGTCACCTCAATGGCTCAGTTGGTTAAGTGTCTGACTCTTGGTTTTGGCTCAGGCCATGATCTCATGATTTGTGGGATCAGGCCCCGCATCAGTCTCTGCACTGACAGTGCAGAAACTGTTTGGGATTCTCTCTTTCTTCCCCCACTCTGCCACTCTCTCTTTCAAAATAAATAAATAAACTTAGAAAATCTACATGTATTAAGCATCTTCTGTGTGCACTGTTCCATGGAAGAGATATGGCAAGCAGCCTTGGAACAGTACCGAATGGCAAAGGTGCTGAAGGAAACCAGAGGAAGGGAAGAACTAAGGCCTGGTTTAGAAGACCTCCCCAGGGACCGGTGCAGCAGGTGACCTAGCCTCCTGCCTCTCCCAGCCGAACTCACCTGTGACCCAGCTTGCTGTGGCTTGACATCTTTCATATTCAAAATGCTCCAGTTTCTTCTCATTGTTCCAGTGACTTAGAAGTCTCGTTTATGAGCATCTTCTATGCCCTCTGTCCCTCTCGCCCTGCCTTTCTTTTCATTCACTTAAAAACATAGCTTGAGAAAAGTCTAGTTTGAGAAAACCTAGTTTGAGAAAGGAAAATTCACACACAGGTAGCGTATGTGTTGGCATGGATGTGATCTTGCCTGCTCATCTAACTTTGGTGGAATTCCACGTTAGGAAAATGTATTTTGATTGGTTTTAAAAGTCTAAGTTTCTCTTCATGAAATATGGTTACTCCCAAGCCCATCTCAGAGGGTGCTGGCACACAGGCAGCTTGTAGGGGCTGTTCCTGTGGGCACTGGGACTTGAGCTGGGGGTAGGCGAGATGGAGGAGAAGGAAGGGACTTGGCAAGGTTTGCCTTTGGTGCCCTAACATTTAGGCCCATGCTGTTTTCCAGTGGTGAGCTTCCTAGGTACCTAGGCTGAAACTAAAATATGCCACTTCTTTCAGAGATCCTGAGAAGGCTAGTGTCACAAAGGAAATGGGAGAAGCCAGAAAAGGAAGCAACTAGTTGACAATCACAGCCAAGCCAGAGAGTGGAGGGGACTCCACTGTACCTGATGAGCCCTAGTGGGTGGCATATCTTTGGAGGCCTTTGGTTTGGGGCAGTGGCTCATCCACTCTGTAGAGTTGATGAGGCAAAACAGGCTTATGAACTTGGGGTCCATGGACTTCTCCCAAATGCAGACTCTAAAGGCCAGGTGTTGTGCTGTGTGTACATATATTACAGACTCAAGGAGAGCTCCCTGGGGAGATGCAGTAGGGGGCTGGCATGAGGAAGGAAGGCCCTTAGAGACCCTCTGGTCTCTGCCTTCATTCTGAGGCCCAACGAGGTGAATGAATTGCCCAAAATTTACATAGTTTAGGAAGGAATGGCAGACACACACTTGAGGAAATTCTCCCTTGCCTCTTGAGGAAAATCAGACTTGCACACATGCATGCACACACATGCACACCTACACATGTATATGTGCACACATACAATAAATACCCCATGAACATGCAAGCACACCCTATGTTCGAAAGCGTAAGTTTAGGCTGTGTGCATACTAAACAGCTATTTCTTTTGAGATCAGATGGGCTGGCTGTTTTTTTCTATAGATGCTTTCCTGTAGAAAACCAGCTCAGACTCTGTCTTTTCGGGTGATGCTTTTGGGAGTAGACTCAGCTGCAGGGATCAGCCTGGCTGCCCATGGGCAGGTGTTTGTCCCGCCCTTGCTCCCTGCCACAATACAAAAAGCAAAGTTCATCATGGAAGTCTACAGAGCTGCAGGTCCTGAGACCGCATGGTGGCCTTGGAGAGAACAGAGAGACAACAGCTTTGCAAGACCGGCTAATGCCAGGGCTGGGAGTCATGGAGCCAGATAACAAGCTTTTGATTTTTCTTTGGGCTTTAATTAGCCCTTTCAAGTTTGAGGCAAGTTCAGGGCTGAGAGCAGAAAGGAGGAGGCCAGAAACTCCACACCAGGCTGGGCTGTCTCCCCAGCCAGTATAAAAGGCCACACCAGCTAGTAATGTCAAGTATCCGTTTCCTTTGATTCAGCCGACGCTCGGATGACTTTGCTCCAGTCCTCAGGTGCTCAGCTACAATTCATTTCCCCCAGCTCCGACCACACATGCTCCCCATGCCATCAACCAGGCCTGGCTTCTGGGCCTCACCAGAGAGGAGACCTCGTATGCACACCACTTGCAAAACCCAGCTTATCCTCCACCCATTCCTGTGACCGTTGGGCTCCTTTCCTCTCTCCCTTTCTTGCCTTGATGAAAAGATGGACTAGATGAATCTAGAGTTCTCTTTTGCCTGTGAGTCTAAGTCCCTTGAGGCCTGTGAGGTGGGAACGGAATCTCAGATGGTTTCTGTCCTGCAGCGTGTGCCCTTTATAAGACCACAGTGGAGGGAAGCCCAGGAGATTGACTTTGAAGACTTGTGTTTTGTAGGCCAAGGGATTCCCTGTGGGCTTCATCATAATTACAATCTATAGAGCTTGAAAAGGTATGATTAGTGGTTCATTTTTTTAATTGAGATATAATTGACATACAACATCATATTGGCTCAGGTATACAGCATGATGTTTCAATATTTGTGTGTCTTACGAAGTAATCGTCATGCTACGTCCAGTTATCCACACACAGTTATCACACATTTTTTTTTCTTGTGATTAGAACTCTTAAGACCTATTAGCAACTTTCAGATATACAATACAGTATATCAACTATAGTCATCATGAAGTATATTATATCCCCAGGACTTATTTATTTTATAGCTGGAAGTTTGTACCTCTTGACCAGTGATTCACTTTTATTGTGTTACTGTCTTCCTAATTCCCTAAGGTAGAAAGCTCATCCCATGGAACTCTTCAGGGTTTCCTGGCCCTTCGCATTTCTTCGGATCCACGTTCCTTTTCCTGGACTCAGGCCTCCAGAACTCAGAGCAGGAAGCAATATAAGCAGCTCTGGGGCCTCTGGCCTCCTTATTATGTCCCAGCTGCCACTTTGCCTGTGTACAGGGAAGACGAGGTGGGGTGGGAAGAGGCCATCTGTGTGACTCAGCCTGCCATGCCCCGGGGCATTCATGGAGCCATGTGGTGGGCCACAGCCTGGTGGCCAGCGGGGGAAGGGTTGTACGTGAGGCAGGATTCTCAGTCTGCAGGCCCCCAGGGAGCTCCCCGTTGTTTTGATTGGATTCCAGGTGAATCAGGGAAGGGTGGCAGAGCCCATGTCAGAGATAAGGGCTGGCAGGCCCGGAGTGGCTCCCTCATGGGGATGTAAATGCATTCCGCAAACACAGATCTCTGAGTAGGTGTTGGGTGTAAAGGCTGCCTAGGTGTTTTCTGGTGATTGTGGGAGATGGAAGCAGCTTCCCCCTTTGTCTTCTAGGCCATTCTTTTCCTGTGTCCTGGTCTTTCCAGACTAAATGGAAAGAGATATTCAAGAACAAATGGTCTATTGACTGAAAATTGCTTTACAGGTCTCAGGAGGGCATAGGCAGAAGGATGGTCCTGGAGGCATCAGCCGGGGGTCCCATTCTACCTCGAGATTCAGATTCAGCGAACTAAGAACCAGCCTGAGGCCCTTTGCTTCTGAGCATGCAGGAAGGTTAATGCTAATGATGTAATCTCTGTTTCTGCTACTCAGCACTGGGAGGGTCTCTGTCTTTCCCTTTTGAAGGCAGTAATGTCACCCAGGGTCCCCAAACCCTCTGTCTATTGAGCACAAGATGATTGGCATGAGGAGCCCATTGCCTCTGGCTTCTGTCATGGGCCATGGCCCTGAGCAGGCCAAGGTGACAGCTCCCAGCCCTTTCCTGGGAGCCCTGACACTCCTGACCCAGAGCGGGGCAATGGGGCTGGGGAGTGTGTTGTTGTGGCCAAAGCTCTTGTATTCACATGGGCCAAGTGGCCTGGCCTCCCAGATCCCCCAAGCAAGCTCTCTATGCTTCCTCAACCTCTCTTTGGCCATCTGGGGTAACCTCATGGAACACTAACCCTTCCACTTCCAAAGTAATTAATGAATGGATGAAACATTTGTCAGGCCCTTGGCAGTGTGCTTCCTCCTGGTGGGTGCCAATCATGAAATGACATCAGTCTCCGGGAGCCTAAGAGTCCAGGAGAGAGCTACAACTTAGCAGGTGATTATGGCCTGTGTGACGGAAACAATGGCTGTGGTCATGGGACAGGTCATTACTCATGCCACTAAGTCTTCTCTGAGTTTGGACCCAATTGAGAAGCGGACATAGGAGTCAGACAGTGTCAGCCTTAGTGCTGATAAGGTCATCGGGGGCAGAAATCAGCTCTTTAATCTACCCCTCAACACTTGAACTTCAAATGATCTTCCAATGCAAAATGTAGGTGCTTGGGGCAGAATCATTGCCTCCCACCAGTCATGTCTCAGTAGTGGGAACAGAGAGTGGTGGCCTCTGGGCTGCCTGGTGGTCCCGTTGCAGGAGTTCATGTTGTGCCTGACAGTTTACAGGGGCGTTCCTCACCTCCTTTTCTTCTCTCAGCAGTGCTGTGGATAATTGAAAAGGCAGGCATCCCCTCCAGTTGAGGAGCTGGAGGAAGAGAAAAGTCAAATAGGTCACTCAAGGTCTTGTGATTGATGAACTAGAACCTATATCCTGATTCTCAGCCCCTTGCTTTCTCCAGCTGGTGCTCAATGGTGTGCCAGGGGCATCTGGTGTGGGACAATATGGTGCAGGTGCCTTCTGGGCATTGCAGGGCATTTGTGGTCCTGGGATCCTGGGCTCTAGAGCACTAAGTGCCAATGGGACCCTCACTCACTGCAAGAACTAGAAGAGCCTCTCATGTTTCTGGAAGTCCCTGGTTGAGAACCATTGCCAAACCACGCCTCTGTATGCCTCAGTGTTTACCTGCCAGTCCTGCTCCATCCCACAACATCCACAGAGGCACAGGGACTGAGCTTTTGATTTTTAATCCCAAGCTTCACTTTGTGTCTGATAGTGAGGAGTAGTGAAGGAGAACCCCATTCACAGGTACCTTTGCTTTGGCTCATTTTATGCATTGATTTTGTAGGCTCGGCAGGCAGCCCTGGGAGGAGACAGGGTCACACCCCTGCCCGGACATGGGCTGGCTTCCCATCCCAGCCTGGATGGTGACTTAGGTTTGTCTGGCGCCTGGGATCCTGAAACTCCATGACAGTGAGCATCCGGAATGGGCAAGCGGCTGTCCCAGACCCCGGGTGCTGGTTTCTGCTAGTCTGCTTAGTGTTTTCTTTTCCCAGTGAGCAGGAAGTGCCGCTCTGGCTGGATGGGGTGTATTCTGTTGTTCATGGCACGAGGCAAGTTCCTCTCGTGGGTCCACCACAGTCTCTGCTTAGACCAGGAACAATTCCTCTTGCCTGCCCCATGCCTCCTTCCTCAGCTCCAGTCCATCTCTCTCTCTCTCTCTCTCTCTCTCTCTCTCTCTCTCTCTCTCTCTCTCTCTCTCTCTCTCACACACACACACACACACACACACACACACACACTGGGCCCATCAAACATGCTCACTGCACATCACACTCAAGTCCCCAGTGAGAGCTCACATCACACTTCCTTCTCATTGGTTTGGTCCAGGTACCCCCCGCCCCTCATGGCCCTTTGGCCCAGTACTCTAGACTTCAAGTTTGAGATTTGGGGACCTGCTATATTGTAACCCCAATCTTTATAGAACCAAGTTCTCCCTCCCTTCCTTTGACAAGGCTTCTGTTCCAGGTATGCAGGTGAGAAGGCCACCCACCTCCCTCTTTCTTGGCCAAAGTCATATCCCAGCTAAGTACACACGGTGCTTTGGGGTACAGGATGGTGGCTGAGCCCTGCGTGGTGTGCTGGGCCAGGTGAAGGGACATATCCTCCCAGAATGCTCTGGAGCCTCTCAAGTCAGCAGGGAGAGTGACAGGACCCCGGAGTCCCACATGCAGAATTTTAAGAAAGACAGCTGCCAGGAGACCTGAGGAGCCCCCCATCCCTATCTCCGCTGCTCTGTCTGCTGTGTCCTGCTATCTTGCTTATGGTCATCTCCTAGGTCCCGCTTCCCCCTCCTTCTGTGTTGTATTGTCTCTCTACCCACACAGTACACGGAGCAGCTAATGCAGCGAGATCTCCTTCATGGGTGCGTGCACACACATGCGCGCGCACACACACACACACACACACACACACACACACATGCACACAGGCCCCATACGGTGTGCGGCAGCCCAGCCAAAATGAGCCACTGGGTCTCTTGTTCAGTGAGCATGCAGACCAGCCAGACTTCATGATCCGCATCTGCATTCTGGGCCTTTCCTTTAAGCCTATCATCCTCACAGGGTGGTGTCTTGGCTGGGATTCTGAGAATGGGGACCTCTGGATCTCAGCCAGTCCTAGCTCATGAAATTTTACTGGTCTGGTGAGAAGCTTCCATTTTGCTTTAAATTATACGTCTCATCTTCACAAAGGAGGTGAAAAAATAATATCCCTTTCCTAAAGTGTGTTGAGACTCCTAAGGAAAGAAAAATGCATAGACATTAATAAATAATGAGAGACAGAGAACACTTTGTAAGACGCTTAAAACCTTCATGGTCCCACCTGCATATTCTCCTTTGGTTCTAATAACCACCTGATGGGACAGGAAGGGACTTAATGACATTGCTAGGATTTCATACTTGTATTTTTTCCTCACCAGGATCTGCTTTTGAGAGATTTGGGCTATGCCTAACCCAGATATCATATTCCATATCCCAGGCTGGTGTGTACCCTGTTCGTCTTCCCCGGCATCTGGCACACGTGATGAATGCTAGGTTAAGGCATTTGAAGGACAGTTACATTTCAAGCCAGACTCTCCCTGCTGTTACCTTCAGGTGTCCCTCAGCTTTTGCAAGGCAGAGGGGAATGCCCACACCTCCGTGCAGGGCAGTGGCTTCTTTTCATTAACAGACTTAGTGGAGAGAAAGGGAAAAGACAACTAAGAGAGTTTTCCATTCAGCCTCTCCATTTACATTTTTTCCGCCTGGTGGGTGCCCCCCCCCCTCCCCGGCCATGCTGTCCCTGTAGATGAAACGGGACCAGCGGCTGAAGAAAGCCCACATCGTTTTCTCGGTCTCCATGTCATGATTGTGTCTCTGTCAGTGTTCCAAAATATAATGGGATTTGTTTGGCTGATTTTTCCCGCATGCAGGCAACATTACCCAGACTCACTCACGAGGCTGAGGAGCAAGAGGGGAAGGTGCATGGCAACAAGAGCAGGGCTAATAAAATTTATTCGCACTAACAAGGGGATGGCCTACCCCATAATTCAGCCTGGCCAGCGGGGCCACCACTTCCCAGCGCCTGCCAGAGAACACACAAACTTAATCATTGTGGCGTTCCCCACTCCAATTACAACACTGGTGGCGCGGAGGCCGTCTGCAGTGTTCTGGAAGGGGAATGGGAAGGTGGGATTGATGAGCTTCTTTGCCCTTGACAGGTAGTCCCTGGGTACCTCTGAAGCTAAGGTACAGATGGAGAGAAGCGGCCCCCAACAAGGCTGTGCTTGGTGCCACTCCCAATGCTGGAAAGCCTTCCCTGGCATTTCCCACAGGTCCAGTTTGGACTACTGGGCTAGCCCCAGCATGGTGGCCATCTGCAGAGCTGGGCCAGTGGGGTCCTGATTCTCTTGGTTGGCTGGCCTATAGCTCTGGCCATGGTATCATGGGCCTGTCTGCTTATCAGAGGGAGGAATCCAGGGCTCTTGGCAGCTGAGCTAATGAGAAAGTCATGGGTTCAACCCCCGGGATCCTATCCCTTGTTGGAGCTACTCTTTGCTGGCTGTGCTCAGCAATTCCTAGGAGGGGTGCGTTGCTACAACTCACTGTTGGTTACAGCTAGGCCTGCAGAGAGTGCTTGGCTTAATCCCTCTCTCCTGGGGAAACAGCTCAAGATACTGGCATTAGTTTCCTATCAGAGGGGTAGCTTATTATGACGATGAGGGAGACTACTCAGATATCTGGTGCGACTGGGCACAGACCATCTCAAGTACATGCAGAAATATTAAAATGAATACAAATATGAGCATTGCTTTTAGCAAATCATTCCCATTGATTCATAGTTAAGTGCATTCATAGATGTTTGCATCAGAAGCCACAAATACACACAGAGCTCCCAAAACACGATGACCTTCCGTCCTCTATTTTAGTACCCACTGTTTTTAGATGCTTGGAAATCTGGCACGCTTGACTCTTGGGAGCCTTGGTGTGATTTGTTAGGTTGTTGTTCCAACCCCGAGTTACTTCTCACGAAGCCCCTTCAGCAGCAGTTTTGTCTCACCACGTCGTTGGGACTGTGGCTTGCTGGCTTCCCCTCTCTGCCGCCATATACATTCATTGTCCTTACAGTCTCATTGGAAAAGACACGACACAGGAATCATTCTGAGATAGCACTTAGTAATGAGGTGGATGGGGCCTTGTTCTCTCTTTCCACTTCTGACGTCTGTGCTCACAGCCAGGGTGAGAGGGCCGCCCTTCACTTGCTGCAAGGCTTTCTCTGGCTCTCAAGAGAGTTCAATCCATAGGGTGAGCAGGAGCCACAGGCAGACTTCTGGGGGAGCGTTAGAACTCAGAAAGGAGAAAGGAAATTTTATGCAAACAGTAAAGGAGTCAGTGGGTCACAGAGTCCAGCTTTGGGGATTTTTCCTTGTTACAGTAATGGGCACTCAGGCACATAGGACTATCTTATGGAATAAGAAGCTTTCTGATAAGAGGAAATCTAAGCCTACATCCTCAAGATGTTTCTACCTTCCTGAGGATTCTCTCTGCCTACCTTCTCCTCCTGCCCTCAGAGGGCACTCAGAGTCATCTCAAGGGCTAGATGCACCGTGGGCATCAGACCCTATTGCATGTATAAACACCTTAGGGGTCAGTGGTCATATTTGAGCTGTGGCCCCCAATAAGTGGGTGACTATTACCTTCCTGTTCTGTGGGGCTAAATACAGCTGGAGTCTGTATTTAGACATGAGCTACTTCGGCTTATCTGATCAATATCGCCCTTTAAAAAGAAATCCCACATGCGTAATTCACTGATTCCCCATTTCCAGTGGAAGTCTGTATGGTCAGCTTTCAGGATGTGTGTGTGTGTGTGTGTGTGTGTGTGTGTGTGTGTGTGTGTGTCTGTCTGTGTGTGTCTGTGTATAAGTGTAATTAACTAACAGGAAGAATTTAGGGCTGCTGAGCATGAAGAATCTAAAGACTTTTTCTTTTCTACATTAGAAAGCACCTCATAGGCCCCCTCCTCTTTTTTCCTAACTTCTATTTCTTTTCAAAACTTCAGCCCTCACTTTCCTTCGGGACCAATAGACCCAGGAAAGGAGGAAGCCCTTTGCTGCTGATTGGCCAAGGGCCGCCTCTATAGGAGAGAGTTAGCTGCTTCCAGAGGTCCCAGAAGGGCGGAGCACACATCCTGCGCCACAGGAGAAGTAGAGGCAGGGGGTCTTCCCTAAGCAGTCTTTGACCCCACAATGGGTTCCTTTGGGGCCACCCTATAGCAACCCTGGAGGAAGCCCCTATGTAAGATCACTTTTTTCCCCTCTGGACTGAGGATTTGGAGTTCTGGTACCATTTTCCCATCAACTTAATAGGTCACCAGTTGGTGGTGCGGGGGTGGTTTATTGGACTCTATAGGCCTCAATTTCCTCTTCTGCAAAGTGGGGCTATTGGATTCTAAGATCTTGAGTTATCTTCCTTTTCTGAAATAGCCCATTGATATATGGAAGGGTAGCCATGACCTGTGCTGGATGGAGCTCTCAGAACTGAGCCCAGACGTCACCTGTTCTGTGCAGCCTGGCTGCCACCTCAGGCCATTCGTCACCACACCTGCTGTACCCCCAGTCCTGGGTACAAAACTGAGGCAGGGCATGTGTCGCCTGGTCTGCTTGTAGCCCAGGTCTGTCTCCTCTACTGGGAAAGGGGCAGGAACCAATGACATGTTGCCATCTTTATATTGTTGGGTCCTCACCTAGGCCTTTATTTAATGGTTCCATCCTACACGTTCTTAAGCATATTGATAAGTGAGGAACAGTAAATAATGTTATCTTCATTCACTGCCTCAGTTTCCCCTAATAGAAACAGGAGCTCCAATAGCCTAAGAAACCAAAAGATTGCTGGAAAATGGCCCAACAAAAGGCTCTTCAGAGGATGAGCCTGAGCAAGTCTCTGGTACTTTCTCTCCCTATGTGATGCTCTTAACTTCCAGCTTTGGGGGTGAGCATGGGGTACTCGGAGCTCCTCTGCATGAGGCCAGGTGCTACTTTTGCATTCAGGAAGGACAGGAGAGCTGGTGTCCTCCCATATGGAAGGACTCCTCTCTTTGCTGGACCAGGAGCTACCTCCGGAGCAAGGGAGGACCAGGTCTGACTTTGCATTTTCCGCGCTGGGCTCGAGATTTTTAGTTGACCCAGAGCAGCTGGAAGCTGCATCCTGTTTGGAGGAGCAGGCTGTATCTGTCCATCCTCACCGGCTCACCCGGTCGGCCTCTTCTGGATCAATTTGGGATATTTGTAAACAGTCGATGTCTGGGGTAAGGGGGCAGCCTGTGGCTATGGAAGAGGCTGTGTCCTAGAGCTGAGCTAATTGGCCCACAGTGGGATGGACCTGGTGACCTTTACCTCATTAGCACCACATTTGGATCACTGCGCTCTGGCCTAGTTCTGACCTTTCCGTAATAAGGACTCAGTGCGGGGTTTCTGCAAAGGTGGGGCACCTGAGGGCGGGGCCAAGACTGCTCCACTTGACTGGGGAGCTGCCCACAGGAACCAGGCTAAGGGCCATGCTAGCCAGGTGAGAAGTGGTTTCAGGACCAGATCACGTCCCACCTCATCACCCAAGGTCTTCAAAGGGGGTTGGCACAGGTATCAGGGTGACAGTGCTTCTTTATGAGTATGTCATCAGGGCACAGGGCTTGGGGGCAGTGCCAAGGAGCTCCTGGGGAGATGCTCCCACTGTCTCCCAGCTCTGACGTCCTCCTCAGCCCTCCTCAGAGTCTCCACAGGGACCACCAGACACTCCTGGTGTTCTCCAGTGACTGCTTTGCAGCTCCAGCCCCTGGGGTGGCCGCCGGAGGAAGGACACCGGCAGAATTAACACCCCCTTTCCGTGGAGATGATAGAGCTTTTCAGAGTGCCAGTCTCTCCACAGAGCGGGAGCAATTTCCCTGTAATTGGTAAAGTAACCGTAACTGCTCTGTCATTTGTATGTAGCGACAGGTAATTGCACGGTAACCTTTGCCGCTGTGTGCGAGGGAAGCGCGGGAAGCTATTAGATTGTAATTTGGAGTGTCAGCCCCCTCTCTCCACACCACGTCCGCCACCACCGCTGGGGAGGCTGCCGTGGGGCTCTGCATCCAGGGCCTCTAGGGCCTGCTCAGAGTGGCGGACTTTGTCTCCTTGGACCTCGTCTGTGGCGCTCCCCTGCCTGCGCAAGGAAGGGACCTCTATGGGTATGATGCAGGTCCCTGAGTCTCACTCCCAGGGGTCCTGATCCAGCAGATCTGGGGTCTATGCAAGAATTTGTTTCTTTCTTTCCTTTTTTTTTTTAAAGACACAATGTGGGTGCACATGTGTGAACAGGAGAGGGGCAGAGGGAGGGAGAGAGGGAGAGAGAACCCCAAGCAGGTTCTACACCTGGCTGGGAGCTGATCTAGGGCCACATCTCACCAACTGTGAGATCATGCATGAAATCAAGAGTCAGACGCTCAACCAACGGAGCCAGCCAGGTGCCCCAAGAATTTGCATCTCTAATGAATAATGCTAAATGTTCTGGTGCAACACTATTCCTGTTCCTTCCTACAGCCTCATAGGCCTCATAGATCTTTAGGAAGTACCACTTTTGCTGTTTCATCTTGATAACATTAGCCCCATTAGTTGTGATAACACCTCTCTGAGGTAAATACCATGAATTTCCCTAAAAACACAAGCCTCACAAAGGCTCTCTGAATTGTCTAAGGATGACAAACAATATGAGCTAACATTCCCATAGCATTTCGTAAGTGCCAGACAGTGATCTACATGTATTACATCATTTAACCCTTACCACAACACTGGAAGTATGTGCTCATTATCTGCATTCTACCAATGAGAAGCTGAGACACGCAGAGGTTAAATGACTTGCCCAAGGTCACACAGCATTAAGTGGTGGAGTTGAGATTCAAACCTAGACAATCTGATTCTAGTTCCTCAGTGTTAAGCACTGTGAAACTCAGGCTTTTATTTGCTCATCCGTCCATCTATCCATTAATTTAACAAATGTCTTAACCTTCTGTGAACCAGGAACTAAGCTAAGGGTACAAAGACACATAAAGCATGGTCCTGTGTTTGAGCTCATGGTCCCTAGAGTCCCCTGGATCACAGGTCTTAATTTATAAGCCATACACCCATGAGGATGTTTGTGGAAAGCGGATTTGGGATCTTCCTGATTGAGGCAGAAGCAGGTGGCGCTGGCCTGTTCACAGGGTTGCCCAAATAGATACCACATATATTTTCATAGAACAGATCCTTGTTTTTCCCTTGGTGAGAATGAAGTTGTTCTCTAATAAATAAGCATTATAACAATGGCCAGAGCTCATTTGTGGGCATTTGTGGAGCAGCCGAGGGAGAGGTGTGGCTGGGCCCCTCCTGATTACAGTGGGGTCCAGTGGGGTCCAGTGCACGCCCGGCTTCTCTGGCTGCTACTCTAATCTTGCTGTTAATGGGGCCCAGGGGAGGCTCAGCCAGGGCCAGAGCAGACACTCTCCTCCCCCATTGCCCAGGGTGTTCTGGAATCTACACCAGCCTCACCTGTCGAAGGCCTTCACCAATTAGCCTTTCCTCCCAGGGCCCACATGGCCTGGCATCTGCTCCTTACACCTCAGCCCCCCAGATCTGTGGGCCCTGTGGGGTCCTCCCTCCTCCTCCCCCTGGTGCTCTAATTACCCTGTGGCTACAGCCCAGACCCAGCATGGTGGTATCCTTAGAGAGCCTGCTCCAGTCAGGAGCCATGCTAGCCGCCCCCCCCCCCCCCCC
>NC_043701.1:20138017-20321294 GCF_006229205.1 Suricata suricatta
TTCTTTAGAGCAGGAGTAGCAAATTAATTTTAACTCCTGTGACAATTTGAATCAATTGGTACTGATTGACTGTAGCTCCGTGTTGAGAAGGATTCTGAGGCGGCATTCAGATGAGCTCAAAAGAGCACCCTGATTATGAGTCTCCTCTAAGCCAGGGGAATGGCAGTATAGGTGTCACAAAGCTTTTGGACTTCTTATGGAAGGTGACCCCTCCCCTGGCTCACAAGCAGGATGTGGGAGATGTGGGAGACGTGGCAGCCAGCCAGTAGCTACCTCGGTCATGACTCCGGGGGTGGAATTGGGGTGTTCCTGTCCTTCCAGGGCAAGAACTTGATCCCACCGGTGGCTGGGGGCAACGTGAAGCTGAACTACACTGTGCTGGTTGGGGAGAAGCCGTGCACTGTGACTGTGTCAGATGTGCAGCTGCTCTGCGAGTCCCCCAACCTCATCGGCAGGCACAAAGTGATGGTGAGGCCGCGGGGCCCCAATCTGGATGGGGTGGGCACCGAGGGATGCAGGAGTGTGCACCGTCCAGCCCCGTCCTGGGCGGCCAGGGCTCTCCAGGAGGGGATTCTGGCCACTTGGAACTTGCTTCGTAGCCCCCCCTCCTTGTTCCTTGTCTCTGTCATGCCTCCGACCTCGTTCTTGTGCGTTGTCATTCTTTCCTGATGCTGGAGCTACAATAAACGCAGTGCCAAACAGCTTTAAGGATGTGCTGCATGGCCTGTCCCAGGCTAGAGACCCTTCCAGGGGAGCACCGTTGTTGGCCCGACGAGGTCCATAATATCATGCTCCGTGCCTCAGTCATCCATCCTTGTGATGAGATGAATCTCAGCGAGCCGGTCATTGAAGACGCATCAGACTTTTTAGGGCCCAGCTGTGAGCTGTTTCCTTATGAAGATGACCGCATTAGTCCCAAGTGGGGGACTGTGCAGCCTCCCGTCTCCGGGGTGGGCCCGTCTGAGCCATCAGGACCCATCCCCCGGCCCCCACACCCTCTCCTCTGTTTTGACAACCAGGGATGGTCTTCCTCCCTGGAGCCCTCTCCGTCCTGCCCCAGGGCTGCTTTTCCCGGCTGTTCGATGCCCGCTCCCAGCCTCCTCTCCCGTGCTGTGCCCCCAGGCCCGTGTCGGTGGCATGGAGTACTCCCCGGGGATGGTGTACGTGGCCCCAGACAGCCCGCTCAGCCTGCCCGCCATCGTCAGCATCGCCGTGGCGGGCGGCCTCCTGGTCATCTTCATCGTGGCCGTCCTCATCGCCTACAAACGCAAGTCCCGCGAAAGTGACCTCACGCTGAAGCGGCTGCAGATGCAGATGGACAACCTGGAGTCGAGGGTGGCCCTGGAGTGCAAAGAAGGTACTGGGGGACTGGGGACGGTGCCCCCCCCCCCAGGCTGTGGGCATGCGCCTCACACAGGGCACCAGGCTAGACCCCTGCAGGCAGCACTGGAGGCAGGGGGTTTAACCTATAACTCTGCTCCCCAAGCCTGTATCATGACAGGACCCTTATCCCAGCACCCCACCCCTCCCCTGGCGAGGCCACCCTCTCCTCCCTCGAGGTGTCCCCTTCCCATTTTCCCCAGGTCAGGTTGGGATCATTCTAAACTCGCAAGAGAACAATTTCTAGCCCAGAATCCTGGCCACGGGGGTATTATGCTCTCCCCTCGGGGACACCTTGGGGTGTCTTGACATGATGCATCCAGCAACCTTCAGCTCCCTTCCTTTAGGAGGAAGGTACATCTGTAGGCTGACTTGAGATCTAGAAGGAAGAGGGCTTCACAGCCTGTACGTTTAAAAATTACCACCTCCACCACGATGTGAAATCAGTTGCACTAAATCCAAGAAGGAAAGTTAGAAATCAGACTCTTGTCGCCCACAGGATATCATTTCGTGAGTCACCCTGGGAGGGTCTGAGTGGAGTCTTTGCCGGAGAGTCAATCCGGCCCGGACCCGGGGCCCCATTAGGGAGGCCGCAGCTCCCTCTGATGGGGAAGTGGGCCCGGCCCATCCCCTCAGTACATCCTGAGCTGTCAACACTGGCATCTGCCTTGTGGGATTGTTAATTACTGCCTTTTATTATATTTACGCTGCTTAATTTTTTTCTCTGCAATGTACTCTTCCCTCTAATTAGGTGTAGTGATTAGAATCTCTTTTATGTGTGGCAGGCGTGAGGCTTTGAATGTTGGAGGCGCTTAGTGACTTGAAGGAAAGCTGCAGACATAAAAAAAAAACCTACCCCCCCTCCTTCTCCTCGCTGCCAGCTAAGCAACCCCAATGGGGAGGGGGCAGAGAGGGGAACGTGAAGCCAGGTTCCTCTTAGAATGTTCTGGAGAAGGAGGAATTAGCAGTCAGACAGGAAGTCCAGCTGAAGAGTGTCAGTGGAGGCACCAGGAGAGAGCCTTGGCTTCTGGAAGGCTCTGGAGAGAGCTCGCTTGTGTGAGTGAGAAGAGGTGTAGAGCAAAGTACAGGGAGATTAGCCATGAAAGTCTTTGTCAGGGGTGCCCAGAGCTGACTCTCGAACATGCAAGGGGCAGCTTGGGAAGGTGACTCCCCAAAGATTTGACACTAGGCCAGGAAGTCACCCACCCAAACCCAGGCCCTCCCTGCACTGGCCTGGCCTCTTGATACATCAACACACACATGTGCGTACACGGCCACAAAAACTCACCGACATGCACACACTCACAGGCGGTCACTTATGCACTCACACACAGACTCACTAATGCCCACGCACACATTACACACATTCCCACAAGCCCACACGTGTTCCTCACTCAGTACATACATGAATGTTCACCAGTGCTTTAGGTGACGTACATGCCCAGAGTCTTACCGAGCCCTTTTCATATATACATGTGCACACACGTGGGTGTGAGTTCCACTTGGATGCATTACGGTCGCTCTGCCTTCACAATCATTTGCCTTGGCAGGGCCCCCCTGTGTCAGTGTCATCGGGGGTGTGGCCAGGTCTATCTGCAGCGGCCTCCTCAGGGGCCTGGGTGCTGTCTTCATTGTTCTGTCCAAGGAGAAGCATTGCTATCCTCAAGGCCTGGAAACCCAAGATCTCTAGCCCAAGTTGGCACTGTGGGGTGCAAGGGGGCCCCAGTCTGCAGGGCCTGGGGCAGCCGTGTGTGTTTATGTAATCAGCAGAGCCCTATTTTTCCCTATTCTTCTATGTGTAGAAATCTTAAGAAGTATCGTTTCATCGGTGCCCACTGGCTATGTTACTCCATGCTGGTTGTGTGTGAATGTGCATATGTGCCATGCACGCATGCATGTGAGTACGTGTACATGTGCCCAGGAGAAAGGTGGAGCAGGCAGGGTCTGGCACACCATTTCTGACAGTCTCCCAGGGCAAGGGGTGGCCAGGGAAGAGGGCTACGTTCAGGGTAGGATGTGGCCACAGCCTTGGCGCTGTGCGACACCTGGGCTGGGTGCTAGATTTCCCTGGCAGCCAGGAGGAAGGGAGTCTTGCAGCCCCGTGACCATCTGGAGACCTGAGCTGCCTCCACAGACAGCAGTGCCCACGTGCCGATCATACTTCACCACTGAGTGGCATCACCCTGAGGAAGGAAAGACAAAGATACACCTGCATATCTATCCAGAAGGAGCACATAGTGTGGCAGAGCCTTGGCCCCATTGGATGATTTGATGGCTCTAGTGAGCTGCATGGCTGAGAACTAGGACTGCAGAAGAAATTGTTCTTAACTTTTGTAAGAAAGCCCACTATAAAACGCAGAATTAGGAATAGACCCTCCACCCCTGGAACCTCTCCCCCGCCTTCCCTTGTCCCTTGACATCCCCTCTACCCCCCAGCATATTCTGTAAACAAAAACCATTCTGTCCCTAGCAGTAGGACAAGTCTATGGACAGCCCACCCCCATCCATGCCTTGGAAGGGATTTGGCCCAAGACGAGCTTCCTGGACGAGGGTTCTGAGCATCTGACTCGGGGCCCAACCCAGCCAGCAGTCTCACGGGCTTCTCTTTGTACCAGCTTTTGCCGAGCTTCAGACGGACATCCATGAGCTGACCAGTGACCTGGACGGAGCTGGGATCCCCTTCCTAGACTACAGAACCTACACCATGCGGGTGCTCTTCCCAGGGATTGAAGACCACCCTGTGCTCCGGGACCTTGAGGTGAGAAGTAGGGCCTGTAGCCAAGTCCTCCCCATCAAGGTGTTAGTGCAGAGAAGGGTGCTGGTGACCTTCAGATGCAGCCACCTCATTCGGAGGTGAGAAAGCCGAGGCCAGGGAGGGGACGTGACTTGCCCAAAGCTTCTCCTGCCCCCACTTGTCAATGCCAGCCAGCCCGTCCCTCTAGAAGAAATGGGGGCTGTGCCAGGGAGTCATCTGAGCAGAGATGGGAGTAGATTTGGGCTCCAGGGTTCATGGAACCCTCGAGAATTGAATGGAAGCTGAAGAAAAAAATATACATATACATGAAAACAAGAAAACGGGCAGCTAATGTAGCGAGTTCATGGACCCCTGTTTAGGAAACTACCACAGTGTAAGGGATTTCACCACATAGTTGCTGCTCAATAAATACGTGTGGAAAAAATAAATGATGTACTGGGAAGGGAGGTGGAAGCATGAATGATAAGAATATAACTGTCTTTTGTACCAGCAGGACCTCATCTTTTGAACATTTTATCACTTCCTGTCTAACATAGTATCTGGCTTATGCATATATTCATACTATGCTTTGTTCTGAAAGGGATTTCAGATGACTTATCACGATAAATACCAGAGAAGAGTGAAAAATATAAATGAGGAAACGAGGGCAAAATAATAATCCTAAGGAATAATTGCTGCTGGTGGACTGCTGACTGAGCTCCTGGTCCAGTTTTGAGTACCTCCTATGTGTGTGTGGATTTTCTGTCTCACAAGCGGTCTGGAGAATAAGGGCCCAGAGAACTCTGGGGACACACAGCTGGGAGGTGGTGGCGCCGGGATTCGAGTCCTGTAGTTAGCCTTCAGGGTCTGTGCTCTCAATGATGAGCCTTTGCCCGTCACTGTCGTGGCTTCAGGCTCTGGATACTTATTAGGACGGATCAAACATCTCCAGGCAAAGCAGCAGCAAAGAATAAGGCTAATTCCAAGATTTATATCATGCATAACATAAGAGACGCATCGCTCATAGTGCATAACATAACAGACGCATCGCTCGCGGGTTGCACCGTTTTGCAGGTACTGACCCCCGTGGGATTGCCTACACATTGTCCAAGGGAGTGTAGAGGCTGTGCGTTCCTATGAAAAACACAGCAGGCCCCCAGGGCCTTTGGGGCCCACATGCGTTTCTCCATGATTGTTGAATAAAGTGTGTGCCCGTGGGTATGCACACGCGGGTGTGCACGCTTCTCTAGTGAGAGCACAGTCACCTCTGTCTGGAGGGAGTTCCCATTGGCTCCTCAGTGGGTAGATACATGGAAGCACTTCCAGAGGCTGTCGGTGGTGGGCTCTGTGTCCTCACCGATGACGTACCTCCCCCTCCGTGTGCACGCCTTCTTGCGTGTATACATGTATAAGATATACGGGTGTCTCATAAACAAATGAAAACATCGTCTATATCACAATATGCTCTTCACTTTCTTGGTCTCACTCTTTCTTTTCTGAATGAAAATTATCTTGTGTCTTAATGTGTTTGCTTGTTTACAGTTCATACCTCTGTACCCCCTACCCCCACATATGCCACATGAGAGCAGCAACCATGTTTATTTTATAGGCCTTAATACCAGGACACCAGTTGGCACCAGTTTGGCCAATAAAAGAAGTCACTCTATAGCCTAAGACACAAAAACTCACAATTGTTTATGAAATTAAAGCACCATACCTATAAATCGACATTAAAAAAGGATGTAGGTCTTAGGTCTAGCAAAATAAATTATTATAGTTGGCACATGGCTCTGGTAAGTTAACAAATAATTGTTTAAAATATCATCTGAGGAGTGACTGGGTGGCTTAGTCAGTTGAGCATCTGACTCTTTTTTTTTTATCCAAGTTAGTTAACATGTATGTAGTGTAATAATGATTTCAGGAATAGAATTTAGTGATTCATTACTTATAGATAACAGTGCTCATCCCGACAGGTGCCTCCTTAATGCCCATCACCCATTTACCCCATCTCCCCACCCAACCCCCCACCAGCCACCCTCAGTTTGTTCTCTGTATTTAAGTCTTTCATCATTTGTCTCCCTCTCTCTTTTTATCTAATTTTTGCTTCCCTTCCCCTATGTTCACCTGTTGTGTTTCTTAAATTCAGCATATGAGTGAAATCATATATTTGTCCTTCTCTGTCTAGGTCTCACTCTTCATACTTGTGCTTCTCTCTCATTCTCACATTTTCTTACATTTATGCTTCTTCCAGCCTCATTTTTACCTGCTTCAAAATACTAGGGAGTTAGTCCACTGAAGAGTACGCACTTCCCATGTTCACATGCATCTCCAGGGATTCTGAGACTCTCAAGCCTTGCTTGGCATGAGTTTAACACACATACTAGGGCAGTACGTTCCCAAGGACCTTCCCAAGGTGGTGGCAGGAGAGTGATAGGGCTCATTCTCCCACAGGATCTCATGGGCAGTTGTGCATGTTGAACCAGTAGTGCTCCAGATGGCATCATTCACACGCCAGACCTTTAGGGTTGTTCAGTGCTCAACCCGCTTCACTGTCTACAGCAGCCCTTTTTACCTAGGACCAGAATACAAATGATTCCCTCTCATTGCCCTTCTGAATTGTATTAAGCCCCTTGCTGAAAGCTGTTGGAGTCCCTACCGGGCTGTACTTCTCCAGGCTTCCCTCTGAGGTCTGTTTCCTGTGAGAAGCAAGATGGGGACTGCTACCCAACTCCTCGCCTGATTCTTCAGTGAGTCACACAGCCAGGAACCCAGGTCAGCAAGCAAGGCTCTACAAACAGAATCCTCGAGCACCCTCACCCCTGCCCTCAGAGCCTTGCATGGAGCCAGCTCCCTGCTTCATGGCACTGCCCCGGCCCCACCTGCCTTGCTCCCCGACATGTGATGCACCCCTAAACAGAGGCCTCTGGGGCGGCACACTCCACTGTCTGCCAGGAAGCTTCAAGATCCCTTGTTCAGCACAGTCTTAGAGACTCATAATTTCTTCACAATGACACCACCCACCGCGTAGGCCAGACACGCACGAGGGTACCCCCAGGAATCACTGACTCCCTCCTCCATCTCTCACAGGTGTCAGATGAACCTGGCCCTGGGAGGGCTGCAAAGGCCTCTGAGAATCAGGGCTGCCCTGTTGGGCTGTAATCACCTGCGATACCCCACCCCTGCCCCAGACGGTTCCAGTGTCCCCCTTATAAATCACATCAGTCCTCCCCTGGCCTTATCCCTCAGCTGGCACATTAAAGTTTCCCCTCCAACCTGAGTCTTCTCTCTTCTTCCTTGCCTTTGGCATGAGGGGACACTTGCATCCCCCACCCTCCTGCTCACGAAGGAGTTAACAGCCACCTGCCTTCTCTTCCTGAGTTGGAGCCCACACAGGATGGCTCACTGTCCCGCACAGGCTCTGCATCAAACAGGTCACATGGCTTTTCTTTGTTTGAATTGTGGTAAGAGAGGCATAACATCAAGTTTACTATTTCAACCATTTTTACATGTTCAGGGTCATTAAGTACATTCACACTGTGGTACAACCACTCCCACCATCTATCCCGAGGATGTTTTCATCTCCTTCAAATGAGACTCTGTACCCATTAAACAGAACTTCCCATTTGCCCTCCCCCAGAAATCCCCATTTGATTTTCTGTCTCTATGAATTTGACTACTCAGGGTCCCTCATGTTCAGTGGAAACATACAGGATTTATCCTTTGGGGACCGGTTCATGTCATGTAGCAAAATGTTTTCAAGGTTCATCCACACTGTAGCATGTGATAGAATTTCTTTTCTTTCTAAGGCTGAATAATAGTCCGTTATGTGCATAGACCACATTTTGTTTATCTGTTCATCTGTCAACGGACACGTGGGTCGCTTCTACCTTTTGGCTGTTGTGAATAATGCTGCAAAGAACGTGGGTGTAGAAGTACATGTTGGAGCTCCTGCCCCTAATCTGTTGGGTGTATGCTCAGAAGGTAGGACTTTTCATTCCTGTTAAACTCATTAATTAATTAATGGACAGAAATCAAGTTTCACCATCTCACATGGTATAGGAGCTCCATATGAGCTCCAGGATCTATGCGAGACCCTGGGATCTTGCCCAGATTATTCGTTTCTGATTTGTTTCCAACCCTGCCTTGCCGCTGGAAAAGGTTCTCCCTGTTGGCTTTCCAAGTATGGAAAGATTCCCTGGGGAGCCATGGATAACCTAAAGCCATGTTTCCCGACCTTTTCAGCCCCTGGGATAGGTGCCCACTGTTTGGGCATGAGCGGTAGATGTATGTGAACTAGGAGATGTCTTCAGGCTTTATCTGTCCTGGACATGGCCCTGGGTGAAGGGGCGGCGGGTGGGTAAGGGGCTGCCCATACACTGGGGAACACACCAATCCTTTAAAACCAGAGAGCAAATGTAACCACACACCCCGTTTTCAACCTATCCTTGTCTCCTAAACGCTAACCTGTTGGGTTATAATTAAAATTTACTATCCAGTTTTATATCCAGTTTCAAAGTTATCGAACCATCTGGTGAATAAAGAAAGTCTTGTTCCAGAGTGACATTTGCTTAGGGAGCTAGTGGGGGGTGGTGGCAAGTTACAGAGGGGAATTGTGCTGGATACTCTCTACCAAGATACTTCCCTTCCATCTCCCCCTTCATCAAACGGGGAGAAAATCCCTACCTTCTCCACCCCCAGACACTGGGCTGATGCATTCGATGTCTTAGAAACTCCTGAGCAAGAGAGATGGGTGAGAAGCAGCCAGCGGAATAGGAGGGGCAGGTAATAAAACTGCTGTTAAGTGCACACTGTGTGTGCCAAGCACTTTACATACATTATCTTATTTAATGCTCATAAAACATTATGACATGGGCACTCATATTCTCATTTTACAGACAAGGCAATAGAGCCCAGGGATGACAGAGCGTTCCTCCTTGTGTGAGTCTGTTAGTCTCTCTGATTCCAAATCCCATGCTGCTGACTGGGTTTACCCCACAGCTGGCTTTGCTAAACCTTCCTTTCCAGGCTCCCAGGCCCTGGTGCCCAGGAGGGGTGTGCAGCCAAGGCAAGAAGTCTAGAGCACGTCCTCTCCCCAGACATGCCATCTGGCCAGCCCTATGTCCTCTTTCTCCCGATGCCAAACCCGGACGTGGCTCCTCTGCTCTCGACGGCCAACCTGAGTTGCCAGGAGGTCCTGTGTGGGAGGCTGACGGGGAGACTCAGAGCTGGCTCTTGGTCACCTTCTGGGCCCAGCGGTAGGACTAGGTGTGGTGAGGGATGGGCAGAGGGATGGCGACTCGGGAGCCAAACAAGCTTGGGTTTGGAAATCCAGCACCGTCCTGCGCCCGCTGGCTGGCCTCAGGAAGCCGACAGTACCTTCTCTGAGAGGCCATTGAGAGGACACACTCACTCTTACAAGGTCCTTAGAGTGCTTGGATGATCGCAGTGTGGCAGCACCCGTGCACTGCACGCACTGGGTGCCTGGAAAGTGGCATTATCCTTCAGCAGTAGAACAAGTTGTGGACATGTTGCTCTGTTGTGGGGGGCGGGGGCATTCCTGAAGGACGGAGGAGGTAAAATGTGCACGTGTGTGTCAGGCGTGGTCACAGAGCAGGAAGGGAGGTCGGTAGGACACAGACGGCTGGGTAGATTGAGGCCAGGCTGACGGCAAGGTGAGGCTGCCTCACACCTTTGTCAGCCCCTGTGGAGAGGGGAAGCGGGGAGCTGGGCAGGATGCAGGCTGAGGTTGGGACCACCTTGGGGAATGAGGAGGTTGTCAAGGGCAACTGTGCAGAGAGCTGGGACAAGCAGGGGCCCCGGCTCTGGTGAGTTCCCATCTCTCTCCCGAGTACCGCCTTCCGGAGGGGCCTTCCGGAGGGGCCTCTTGCTGACCGACCGTCCAAGGGCAGGCCTGGGCCTGACTGGTCTCTTCCTCCCCCCAGGGCCTTGTCCTGAGCCTGGAACATGGAGGAGCTCAGGAAGTAAATGACATGAACATTCCAGCTCTGTCTCTGCCACCTCCTTGGACCTTGGGCGCACGGGGTTTCTCTGCTGCCCCCATCTTCCCAGAAGTTTAAAACTTCTGGAGTAAAGTGGGATAAAATCGCTACCATTCATAAAGGCAACTGAGAGTCAGGCCCTGCACTGTCAAGGTTTCCACACATCTTCTTCTTCAGGGCTGACACCGCCCCCCCTGCCCCCCCCCCCCGGGATGGCAGATCACGGTGCCGGCCACCTGGGTGCCCGTCCTGGCTCTGACACTTCTCGGTCTTGGGATCTTGGGGAAGTTCCTCACTGTCACAAAGCCCTGGGCTAATAACGGTCCCCCCCCATAGGGTGCCATGTGGACTAAGTGGGTCAACACTTCTCAAGTACGTAGAGCGGTGCTCAGCAAATTAAGGTCTATAGACACATTAGCTAGAGCACCTTCACTTCACCGTTGAAGGAAGGGAGTCCTCTTAGGGTCCCCGACTAGTATATGACTGTGACAGTGAACCCGAGCTTCCCCTCCCCGAAACTGCATGCTCCACTGTGGCACACGTGACACTCCTTCTCAAAGACCCCCTCGGGGGAGACGCAGTCCCCCACACAGCACCTCTCTTCAATGTCCCTGCTCCTCCAGCACCCCCGCCACAACGGGTGCCCTGCTCCATTCTCAGAGGGCTTCACCTTGAGGACAGAGGCTCTGCTTTATTTGTTAAGCAATCTTCTCGGTTTAATGAAAGAACACCCACAGAGTGGAGTCCACCTTGTGGGAACACAGCTCAGTGCATTTTCCCTGAGTGAGCATGGCCAGCAGGCCAGCACACAGAGCAGGAAGCTGACCGTGACCAGCCCTCCACAAACATCCCCAAGTGCCCCCTTCTGGTCACCGCCACCCCTGAGAATAGCCATTTTCCTGCCACCCTTGTTTTCTTACTAATCTCTTCTTATTTTTTTTATTTAAAAAAATTTGTAAGTCTTTATTTTATTTTGAGAGAGACAATGAGTGAGCAGGGGAGGGGCAGAGAGAGAGAGAGAGAGGGAGACACAGAATCTGAAGCAGACTCCAGGCTCTGAGCTAGCTGTCAGCACAGAGCCCGATGTGGGACTCGAACTCACGAACCATGAGATCATGACCTGAGCTGAAGTCGGATGTTCAACCGACTGAGCCACCCAGGTGCCCCATATTTTCATATTAATCTTTATTTAAATGGTATTATATGGTGTGCCCTCTTCTTCCTGTTTTTCACTCCATATCTGCAAGATGCGTCCGTGCTACTGTGAGTGGTAGAAAGCCCTTCACTCCCATGGGGTGTGGTTTCCCGCTGGGCAGATATGCCGCAGTCTCTGGAGCCACTCGCTGCGGCCAGACCTCTGGCTGATTCTGGTCTGGGGCCCTGACACGCAGAGCTGTGGGGCCCGCCTCGCATCTCAGAGCCACGTCCTCCGTGCCCTGCCCCGTGGCTGGCTGGACGGTGCCCCGCTGCCAGCGTCTCCGGATGGACAGGAAGATGAAACCTTCTTCTCCTTCTTCCTCCTGTTTCCCTGGGTGGAGCAGGGGCTCAGAGGAGGCTCTGAGAAAGCACCAGATGCTAGAGTCTGTTGGGCTTAATCTTCCCTTTCCTTGGGTAAATCACGTTGGGGCCCTGAAGTTAAAGGACCTGCCGGAGGTACCACGGGGTGGTGGTGTCAGAGCCTATGTTGGACCCTGGAAGTCCTGACTCTGAGGCCACTGGTCTGTCAACAGGATCCACGTGGCCAGAGAAGGGTCAGCATGAGAGGAGGTGGAGGGTCAGGTGCGGGGACCCCTCAATCCAGGGGTAACCTCTGTAATGCTCCTGTCCCATGGTGTAGGGCCCCTCAGCACCTCTGTGCTGCCATCAGGGAAGAGCTCACGCCCAGCAGTGGATTCAGATCCCAGCATTGCCAGTACTAAGGGTGCTATTCTCTCTGTGCCTCCCTTGATTCACCATGCCAGTGGCAGTGGGCCGCCACGTGGGTTACGTAAATAGCTGGCATGATGCCCAATGCCAGATGAGGGCAGGGTCCGCAGTGTGCAGCGCCCCCCCACCCCGGGAGGACCCTCTGCCTCAGGCTGGCGGCCCACCCTCAGGACTCGCCCGGGGGCTCCTCTGCAGGTCCCCGGCTACCGGCAGGAGCGCGTGGAGAAGGGCCTGAAGCTCTTCGCGCAGCTCATCAACAACAAGGTGTTCCTGCTGTCCTTCATCCGCACCCTGGAGTCTCAGCGCAGCTTCTCCATGCGCGACCGTGGCAACGTGGCCTCGCTCATCATGACGGTGCTGCAGAGCAAGCTGGAGTATGCCACCGACGTGCTGAAGCAGCTGCTGGCCGACCTCATCGACAAGAACCTGGAGAGCAAGAACCACCCCAAGCTGCTGCTCAGGAGGTGAGGGCTGCGCCAGGCGGGTGGCAGGAGGCAGAGGTCAGTGGCAGCGCCTAGCCAGCCCAGCCCATGTAGCCTGGGTCTTGTGCCTTCTGGGGAGAGAGGGGCAGAGCAGCCAAGTCCCCCAAGCTGAGGCACCGACCTGCCCAGAGACCAGGGCACACCTCCCCCCACACACACACCCTCTTGGAAGACCCTGTCCACCCTGGCCCCTCTGCTCACCCTGCTGCTTCTCTTTCACCCTCCAATTCTGCTCTGCCTTCTCTGTGTCTCTCGGTCTTCTTCTCCCTGATTACAGCCTTTTCTACTGGAATTCTTCTCTTGGGGAATGCTCAGAGGTCTCTTGCCCAATCCCCCTGGCCTTATCTAAATCAGAATGCAAATTAGAAGAGATTCCCCAGGGCCTCTCTGGGGACCATCCTCACCATCTCAAGACTGGAAAGTTTAGGGGCACCTAGGTGGCTCAGTCGGTTAAGTGTCTGACTCTTGATTTCAGATCAGATCATGATCTCACGGTTCATGAGTTGGAGCCCTGCTTTGGGCTCAGCGTGAGCAGCACAGAGCCTGCTTAGGGTTTTCTCTCCTTCTCTGTGTCTCCCCTGCTCGCTCGCTCTCTCTCCCTCTCTCAAAATAAATAAGTAAATGTTAAAAAAAAAAAAAAAAAAAAGATTGGAAACTCTAGCCCCGGCCGCTCTCGCCACTGTCCAGCACCAACAGTGAAGCATCTGGGAGCTTGTCAGAAATGCAGAACCTCAGGGCCCAGCCCGCAGCCCACTCGGCCAGATTCTGCATTCTGATGAGAACCCTAGGTGATCTGAAGGCACCTGGGAATCTGAGAAGCGCCGGTCCAGCCTGTGTTTGAATGAAAGCCCTTCAATGGCCCCTTGCCTGACATAATGCACCAGGTGTTTCCAGGCACCTGCTGGAGACCCTCAACGGGCCCAGGGTCATCGCTGCACACTGGTGGATGCTTCATCCTTGACTCTTCGGAGACCTATGTGGTCACGCATGACTGCAGAAGCCCTATCCTTGGCTTTGGCTTTATGGGAAATAGAGGTTCTCGGACTCTATCCATGCTGCCATTCCCACTTTCCTTGTACCTGAAGGCCATTTCCCCTCTAGGCTGAAACTGCAGTGTCTTTAGTCTTCCTGTGGACAGAGCTGGAAAACTCCCACATCCCTCTGCCTGGACCGCCCCAGTGGCCACCTGCTTGTGCCTGTCCTCTGCCTCCATCCTGGGCGTCTGGGTCTGAGGCAGGGCCCCCTGCTTGGTCCAGTGGCTAGATTTGGCTTCCAGAAGTGTTTCCTTCAGACTTTTTCCTGGTGCCGTGGGCATTCGCCTGCACAGCTGCAAAAGGTTGCTACATTTCGGAGCAATCAGACAGCTTTGGAAACAGCAAGGTAGATCATTTTGATTTTTGTTTTACTTACACCACGCAGCCACCCACCGGCATAATTCTAGGGTTGCGGCTGCCTGCCAGAGCTCCCACCGACAATTTCCCGGCGTGGCCTCGCTCTGTATCTGTGTGTCTCCACCTCTTGTTTTCCGCTCGCTCTCCCCCAGATGCCCTCTCGCCTTCTGCCCTCCTCCGTCTCCCTTTCTTTTCCTTGCCCTTGGCTGGCCCCCTCATTTCACGAGCCGCCTTGCTCTTCTCAGTTTGGTTTTTGTGCTGGCTGCTGCCTCAGGATTGTAGTTATTTGTATCTTCTGCCAAGTGCAACTTCCAAGTCTATCCACACGTACCTGAAGGGGCCAGTGTCTCCGTGGAGGAGGCCACACACTTAGCGTGAGTTCGAATGGAATTTGTTTTCTCTAAATGGACGCAACGAGAATGAGTGAGGCCCTAACAAGGCCGCAGTGTCCTTCCCTTCCAAAGTAAAAGGAGAAGTGGACTTGAGTGGCAGCACAAAGGATGCGAGTCAGACTCAAGAAGGCACTTCCTGTCATCGCAAACAACACACTAGCAGGGTTCCAGGGGACATTCCAAAGTAATTTGAAATAGGAGTTTTGGCATCTCTTGGGATGAGCTAGGTATTAGCCCTAGGAGTCTTTAGCTTTAGGGGAAGGGGTCGGTCTAATCCATCTGACTTTCGTCCCACGACCCGCTTTTCCTACCCCCTTCCTTTCTATCCCCTGTCAAATTAGTATCTCCCCAGGTTTCTTGTTTTTCTCTTATCCACCCATAGGAAACCATAAAGTTCTCTAAGCTTGCACTGTCCGATGTGGTGGCTATGAGCTACCGTTCAAATGTGAATTAATTAAAGGTCAAGAAAATGTAAGATTTGGCTCTTCCTCTGCACTGACCATATTTCGGGTGCTCACTGGGTACATGTGGCAGGTGGCTACCAAGTTGGACAGAACAGAGAGTGCTTTCCTCATTGCAGAAAGTGCCGAGGGACAGCTGGTCTAGCGCATTCCCCTCAGATGGACACGGAGCCTGACACCTGAGGGTCGTCTCCTGGCTTCATAGGCAAAGCTTGTCTTGTCATGACGGGCCGTCTAGGAGGCCATGGAATCCAAATGTTCTGTAGGACCTCAAGATGGGACCCGAAAGCTGAGAGCTGCAAAATCAGCAGAGATAATCCCCTGCCTGCCCACTCCCTGGGGTCTGACCAGCCGCTTCTGTCTTTGTCTTGCTTCCTTGGTTCCCTTGGTGACTGGTGACAGGACTGAGTCCGTGGCTGAGAAGATGTTAACCAACTGGTTCACTTTCCTGCTCTACAAGTTCCTCAAGGTATGATTGGATGTGGGGCTATCTCTGGGGTTCCCCCCTAGCAGAGCCCGCATGCCCCCAACCCCACGTTCCCCACGGCCTGGCTCTTAGAACCCCACCAAGAAATGCAGGCTCCCTCACCACTGTCACTGTCCCTGGGATGGGGGGGGACCCCTGACAGGGGAGGGGGAGACAGAGCCTCTGTTGGCCCTGGTGTCAGAGATGCCATCCCCTGGCCCCCAACCTGCTTTCTCCTGGGTGAAGGGGAAATGAGAGCATCCTACATGAGCCCTGAAGCCGCATTCCCCTTGTAAGCCCCACACAATTCACCCTTATTTCCTTGCTTTCCCTCTTCCTCCCCTCCTACCTCTCCCAGCCCTGAGGCCCCTAAGGGTCCCAGGCTGGTAGTTTGCAGCTGCATGTGTAGCTGGAAGGTGGAAGATCTGCCCCCACTTCAATTCTCACCTTGTTTTCTAAAGACTTGACCCCACCAGGGACTGACCTCTGTCTCCTGATGGGCAGGGGTGGAGTGAGGAGGGAAGGAAGAGCAGAGAAGGGACAGGAAGCAGGGGAGGTGAAGAGGAGAGGGCAGACAGGAGAAGGCAGGTGGTCCAGAGAGCTGGGAGAAACACAAGTCTGAAGGGGGAGAGGAAGCCAGAGAGAAGGATGGGGAGTGGGAGAAAATGGAGATGGAGGAGTGGAGAGCAGCGCTCCAGAGAAGCGGGCTCCAGGAGGCTGGTCCAGATTCCGCCCAGCACGGCTCTTCTCTGTGTGCAGGAGTGCGCGGGGGAGCCCCTCTTCTCGCTGTTCTGTGCCATCAAGCAGCAGATGGAGAAGGGGCCCATCGATGCCATCACAGGAGAGGCCCGCTACTCCCTGAGTGAAGACAAGCTCATCCGCCAGCAGATCGACTACAAAACCCTGGTAAGCCGGCCTCGCGGTGCTGCCCCAGGACCCTGGGCAGCGGGCTCTAGTCCTGTGCAGCCCCTGCCAGAGGAGGGGACTGTGGAGATGCTGATAAGCCACCTGTCCTTACCTGCACCTGGGCCCAGCCAGGTGTCCCACCTGTGCCTGTGACCCACAGACTGCCTCCGTTACTGCCACACCAGGGCATCTGGGGCAAAGACTAGTGTGGTTCCAGGCCAGGGCGCTGGGCGTGGGGTCACAAGCCCTCGTCAACAGCTGGCTGGCTGATTCCATGGAATAAATGTCTCATCGGGGATCCCAGCATGGACAATGATGCCTTCATGCAGAGCCAGTGGAGGCCAAAGAGAGTTCCTTATGTTTCAGAAGCCCAGCTCTGCCTGCCAGTCTAAGTTCAAATACACCCATGACCCGAGCCACAGACCGTGAGGCCAGGATGGCCTAGTGGTTAAGGCGTTTGTCCAGGGAATGTAGGGATTCCCTCTGTCAAGGTTAGACCCCCTCTTCTGATAGCAGCTGTCACCCTAGGAGGCAGCCAAGCTTAGCATTGAGGAGCATGAGGCCTGGATTAGAGCCCTGACTCTGCTTATGACCAGCTGGCTGATTCGGGGCAAATCTCTCAATCTCTCTTGAGTTTGGGTTTCTTTATCCAAAAAAATAAATAAATAAATAAATGGAGGGTAACACTAGAACTGATAACCAGGGATAGTAATCATGCATAGCACCCAAAGCTGTCCCGAGGATGGGGTGTGGTGAGTAAAAGGCAGGGAGCCTGCGCTTCCCCGCCATGTCTGTCCAGCAGACTGCCACTGTCCCTCCAGGCAGGGCCCTCACTCAGCTCAGGGCTCTTGTGGATGGAGGTGTGAGCTCCCACTGGGCCTCTTCTAGGAAAGGGGTGTGAAAGGAAGGAGGGGTGTGGGGTGTGAAAGGAAGGAGGTAGAACATAAGATAGCAGATAAGTGGGGCCAAGACAGGGGGACAGACAGACAAAAGGATTTAAATGCACTTAGGGGGAGATGAGTCCATGCAGGCTGGGCGGGGACAGGGCAGAGCCGGGCAGGAGCAGTGAGCCCAGGGCGAATCCCAGACCCCGCAGCCAGTGGGGAGCTGGTCCCTCCTGGCTGGCGATGATGCAGCCACAGTGCACCTGTCCTCCTCCATCTTCAGAGGGCTGCTGGGGGAGGGGGCTGGGGGGTCCCAGCGGGGTCCTTGACAGACCTGCTGGGATAGACGCCATGGAGGAGACTTCCGAGGAGCAGCGTGTGACCAAAGGCCTGGCTTCCTTGAGTCACATTCTGCTCCGGAGGAGGCTCTGATTAAAATGAGAAAGGGTGAGGGGAACCTTTCCAAACCAGAGACCCGAATAGATTTTTAATGAGCTAGATGTAGCGTTGAGATGTCTCCCACCTGTTTCCCCCGGCCTCTTCCTTGCCCATCCCATCCGTGGTTCCCCAGTACTGAATCCTGCACAGTGAGCTTCAATGATGCCCTGTCCCCAGATCGCGGCATCCTTCCCTCCAGAGGCCCGGCCGCTGTTAGCACGCCAGCCGGGTTTCAGACGATGTGAGGAACTAGGAGTGGGTCAGGGTAGCACAGCCATCAAGTGGAGAGACTGGGGGAAGAGACGCCATGTGGAAACGGGGGACGAAATTCCAAGTGTTTTGCCCCGGGGAAGAAAGGGCTGTGGGGAGACAGACTGACTGCCACATCAGGCCTATGAAAGGGAATCCCCAACAGGCAGAAGGGCAGCAGCCCCTGGCTGGTGAGAAGGGAAAAGAAGCAAGCGTATGAGACAGCAGCAGTCAGGGCTGTCCCGTGGTCAGAGGTGCTGAGAGGAAGGGGTCAGATGAAAAGAGGGGAAGTCGTGGGATTCAGCAGCGCCAGAGGAGCCCTGGACAGTTTGGGCCACCGGACGCTCTCCTTGTCCTGGGCAGGAGGCATACCACCAGGGAGACAGGTGCTGAGAGGCTCAGGGGTGCAGCGCTTGCTAGTTAGGTGCCCTCAGAGGTGTTGAGTGATTAATGAGCTGGATACTAGAACCTGGGCTTGCGTGTTCTAGGGCCCTGCTGCTGGGAGTGCCCACTGGCATCACCCGGGAGCCAGCTAGGTGCTGGGTGCTCACCCAGGAGCCTGCTGGCTGCTAGATGGTCATGCTTACGCTCCACACTGCAGAATCTCAGTCCCCACCCCAGACCTCCTGAGTCAGAATCTGCAATCTGACAAACCCCCTGAGTGATCCTAGTCACAATAAAACTTGAGAAGTACTGAGTTAGCAGGAAAAAAAAAAAAACCATCAGGCAGTTTGGTCAGAAACTAGCCAGGGGGCATGGGAATAGGTGTTCTGGGTGGAGCTGTGGCTTGGCCAGCCCTGTCCCTCTCTACAACCTCTTCTTCTCTGGAGGCCCTGATGCATCCCATGGGGTTCTCCTAGGGCCACCATGAACCCCTGGGCAAGTAGAAATGTCAGCAGGGCCTACTCTGGGGGGTGGAGGACAGGCTGTGCCTCGAGGTTCTAGTGGGAAGAAGCCCAGACAAGACCGCGTTGCAAACTGGCGGAGGAGGCTGAGCCCAGAGCACGGGGCAGCCAGGGCAGCACAAGGTGACAGGCTGTGCTTGGCCACAGAGGGGGCACCGAGGGTCACCCCGGGATGCTTTAGGAGGAAGGGCTGGGAGAGGGCACTCAGAAGGGGCCCATGGTCCAGAATTCCTCCCACCATTGTTTTCATTTTAGGACACTTTGAGGGTGAGAGACTGGATTTATAGATTTAGGAGGTTTTTTTTTTTTTTTCCTTCTTAATGGAAGAAGCATGTTCCCGTTTGAGCTCACAGCAGTCTGGCTGCTAATGAAAGGCAGGCGTCCAGGGGCCAGGGTTCTGATTGCAGCCACATGGAGCAGGAGGGGGGAGGGAGGGGGACTGTCGTCTGGGTCTGCAGACATGTGAGATCCGAGGTGGCAGGGGTACGGGGAAAGATCAGGGAGGAGGGTACCGGGGGCTCGGGCGGCACGCAGGGGCAGAGGGAGGGTGTGGGAGCCCGGCATGCCAGCCGCCTAGCCCGCCCAAGCCCCACGGCACCCACCCCACCCCACTGTGCCCTCCCCCAAGCATCCCATACAGCCCGTCCATGTAGATGGGGTCTCAGTCCTCTCTGAGAACAGCAAGGGAAGAGAAGCCTTGGGAAAGAGCCCAGAACTTTTTAAAGGAAAAAATATACAGCTTGGTACTTTAAGAAGAGCCTGTATTTTTCTGACTAGTTCCAGGAAGAGACACCAAGGCCCCGGACCAGGGTCACCACTCTCACTTAACACAAGTTTCTGGGTTTAGAGCCGGGACGGGATCTCAAGTGATTTGAACCTACACCTTTTTATTTTTAAAGAACCCATTAGGCTTCTTATAGATTGTCCAACCTCCAATCAGTCCGAAACTGTCACAAAAATCGAAGCTTATGAAACCTCTTGAGCAAGGAGCCAGATTCATGTTAGTTTGTGTGCACGTGAGAGGGAATGACCGGGAGGATGGACCCACACATGGAGGGTTCAGGGGTGGGCAAGGGTCTGGGTGTGCTGCTGACTTGTGCGTGCGAGAGAGAGTGTGGGTGTGGGTGTGTGTCTGGAGAGAGAGCATGGGTGTCTGCGGCGGGGTCCAGGATGCACCTGGGACTCGGCTCTTCCTGTCACCCTCCCCCACGCGCCTCTGCTCCTCCGTCCCCAGGTCCTGAGCTGTGTCAACCCGGACAATGCCAACAGCCCCGAGGTCCCAGTGAAGATCCTCAACTGCGACACCATTACTCAGGTCAAGGAGAAGATTCTGGATGCCATCTTCAAGAACGTGCCCTGCTCCCACCGGCCCAAGGCTGCAGACATGGACCTGGGTGAGTAGGCGGCCCACTCAGGGGCTGTCCTGGGACTGGTCAGAGACGGCTCCTACAAACCAGGGGAGCTGGGGTGCAGGGAGCAGGCACACCTGGCCCCCAGGAGCCAGGGAGCCTGTCCCCAGTGCGCAACAGGCCACACTGTCTCTGGAGTAGCCAGGGAGTGTCCAGGGAGTGTCCTATCTGCAGTGAAGGGGACTCAAGCTGAGTCTGTGTGGTCCCCGTTCCTGCCACCACCATCATTAGCCCCTGGGCCCTTCTCTTCCCCTCTGTTCTGTGCGTGTCATTTTTGCTGACTACCTAAGGCAGGAGGGATCTGGGTCAGTGATGGAGGACAGAGAAAAAGAGGAGAGAAAAATGAGAGATGACAGCCTGCTGGGGAGCAGAATGACATTTTATTTGAATGTTCCATGAATAGATCGCATAGCCTATATAAACAAGGGCATGCCACTTAGGGCCAGTTATGGCTTGCCTGGGTGTTTAATGAGATATTGTCCTGGGGAGATCCTGGTGGGGAGCTCCAGGCTCCAAAGGGGCCACAGGGCTGAAGAGAGGCAGTTTGGCCTCGTGGCTCATTGTCACACCTGGACTTGAGTCCTGACACTGCTAAGTCGTAGCTGTGTGGCTGTGGTCAAGTTACTTACCCTTTCTGTATCTTAGTTTCTTTACCTGTAAAATGGAGATAATCATCGTACACCTCACTATAAGAAAGAAATGTCTTGTAATGAGGGTAATACTGGTAAAAGCCTCGCAGTGCGGTGCTCAGCCCAGAGCACACGCCGGTTAGTACTGGCCGTTGTTATTGCTGATCGCGAGAACAACACCAGTAAGGAAATGGTATGTGTCTGTTTGTTGATCCTGGGCATGGAGAGAAAGGCGTTTATGTGTATGTGCTTGTGTCTGGAGATTTGTGGCAACGTGGGGATAGGAGGGCCTCCAGGGGCCCCTAATCCATCCATCTGGCCTCTAAGCTGCCTTCCATTAAGCCATCAGCACAGATGGACATCTCCGCTGTTTTCTAAAATCCAAAGGGAATGTTCATCCCTCTTGCTGCGCCACCCCCGCCCCCAGATTCTGATGCCTGAGGATTCGGGAGCAGGATGTCCTGCTAGCTCACCTCAACCCTCTCTGCTTCCTTGAACCCCACCTCCTCTTGCCTGACTCTTGGCGGGATGTGCTCCGCCCCATGCCCAGGGCTGCGACACCCATGGTACCCTTCACTTGAGAGATGTCTCTGTGCATGCTGCTTCTGGGACAAGGGGGAAGCACACGAGCGAGTCGGTGGTGGTGAGGGGTGTGCAAGCGTGTCCACGCGTGTGTCCCAGGGCATGGGCACTCCAGTTGGAATGAACATGTGTGTCTGCATGCCGGTGACTCTGCTGCAGTCAAGATCCCACAGACAGACGTAGTGAAGGGGCTGCTCCCACAGGACCAGTGGGAGGGAAACAGACTCCCGGGCACCCCACCCCCAAACAATGAAGTGGGTTGCTCCAAATGGGTTTCCTGGGGAACTTGCTTTCACTAGCGGAGCCAGGTCCCACCCACCATTCCTTTTGTTGACTAGCGGAAGCCATGTCAGTGCTCGTGGCTTCTCAGTGTCCTTATCTGCACCGTGGGCGTGAGGGTCACCCTGACATTGTGGGGCCCAGAGGAGGAGCTGTTAGAAGAGCCTTCATGCCGGAGGGGGAGTTTGGAAAGGTGGTGTTAGAAACAGGAAGAGCTCCCGTGTGCAGGTGCCTACAGGAGGACTGCTTCTCATGCTTGGGAATGGGGTGACTCCCCGGGAGGGAGAGCAGCGGGGGACTTCGTGAGCCTCCACCCGAAGCACCGAGACGGAGCTGTTGCACCGGAACCCCTTCTCTTCCTTGCCAGGAGGTGGGTGGTAAAGCACTACCTCCTGGGGTGGCTCAAACACCTCGCAGATTTCGGGAAGGGCAGAGCCTACGTCCTACAGTGTCCTCTCCACCCCAGCTCTGGGGACAGCCCCTGGAAGCAGATTCAGGGGCCACACCTTCGGCACCTGCTTGATTTCCTGGAGCAAGGCCACGTCCCAGCTCAGGATCTCCCTCCCCAACTGGAATCTGCATTCCCCCTACCACTGAGCTGGGAGGGGAAAGGGCCACTGCTTAGCTTTGGAATAGTGCTCTCTTAAAAGGCCTGGAGATGCAAAAGCCCGGCAAGAGCAGGGCATTAGTGAAAAGATGTAAAGCATCCTGCAGCCAGAGTAGTGAGCCATTTGGAGTGGAAGTGGCAGCCTCAGAGCACCTGTGGCTACTTCCTTCTACCCCCCACCCCCCCCACCTTCCCCCTACCTCCCCCCACCCCACCCTCTCCTCCAGTGAAGAGGCTTGAGTGATGCAGCAAAGCAGCAAGAGTGCCCCCGGCTAGCACATTCTAAGCGACAGGCTGCTTCCCGACAGGGACGGGGGCTCCTGTGACTCACCGCTGATCTTGGCTGCCCTAAAAGAGCAAAGGGGCCACCCCTCCCATTGAGCTGCTGCTGGGAAGGACCCAGGAGTGAGAAGCTCAGAAAGTTTGAGCCTCGGGGCCCCAGCTTACTGGGGCAGGAGCTCATGCTGGACTCCTCGTAAAGGGCCCCCACGGTGGGTGCCGTTCTGAGAAAAGCCATTGGTCTATGAGATCCAGGGTTTGGAGCTGCCCCGGAAGCTCTGGCCTTCTTTCTACCAAAGCTACACTGCAAAACAAGGAAATGGGGGCCTCCTCAGAGACCCAGATGCTTTTTCCACACTGAGCCTCGTGGCCCCCAAGGGGAGAAAGAGGCCAAGGCCAGTTTCTCGCATCATGTAGGTGATAGTGCTTTCAAAGCCTAAAAGCAATTTACAAATGCAAGGTGTGATTATTATCAAAAATTAATCTATGTGGAAGGGACACCACACACAGGCACAGAGAGGACACAGACCCGTGCTCTGGACAGAGGCAAGATAGCCAAGCATTTCCTGTCCTCCCCACCCCCACCCCCATAGCTCAGGGCATTGGGCAAAACCTGCCTTTCCCCCTCCTGATGCCAGTCGGCCCCTGGGAAGGCAGGGACACAGCTCAGAAAGGGACAGACACATTTTAAGCCACCTCCGTCACTATCCTAAGTAAATGCAGCCCCAAACACCTCCTCCTGCCTTTCATCATCACCATGGCCCCCGGCCTGGCCCCTCATTCCAGACACTTCTATCCATTGCTCCTCAGACTGAAGTTCTCTCACCTCCCCACCCCAACCCCATCCACCCTTTCGGCAGGGAATGTATAGTCAGGGTTCTCCAGAGAAATAGAACCAATGGAATGTGCATAGAGAGAGAGAGAGGTTTCCTTTAAGGAATGGCTCATGTGGTTATGGCGTCTTAGTCCATTGGCCTGCTGTAACATGATACCACGGGCTTCATGGCATATAAAGAACTCACAGTTCTGGAGTCTGGAAAGTCCAAAGTCAAAGGGCTGAAGGTTAGGTGTCTAGTGAAGCTTGCTTCCCTGTTCATCGGTGATGCCTTCTTACTGTGTCCTCACATGGCAGAAGGAACAAGGGAGCTCTCTGGGGTCCCTTTTATAAGGCCACTGATTCCATTCATGGGGTCCCCACCCTCACAACCTTTTATCTGACCAAGAGCCCATATCAAACCCCATCACATTGGGTGTGAGGATTTCAACATCAGTGTTTTGGGGGGACGCAAACATTCAGTCTATGGCAAGGGGGCTGGCAAGTCCAAAGTCTGCAAGGCCAGCTGGCAGGTTGGAGACCCGGCGAAGAGCCCACATTGAAGTTCAAGTCTGAAGGCCTTCTGCTGAGTTGGTCTTTTCTTGTCTCCAGGCCTTCAGCCTAGTAGATGAGGCCCATCTACATCATGGAGGGCAATTCACTTTCCTCAAAGTCCATTAGTTCAAGCATTAATGTCATCGAAAACAACTTCACAGAAACATCCAGAATAATGATTGACCACACAACTGTATGCCTAGGCCCCAGCCAGGTTGACACATAAAATTAACCATCACAGGAGCCAATATCAAGGACACGAAGGCCTGCTTTCATTCCTCACCACGTTTAAGCCCCTTTTCCCGCATAGGTATTGGGTATAGGGAGCCCCTGAGGCACTAAACTCTTTGACATGTTTATCATAAGAGCCTAACTTGGGGCAAACTCTGCACCAGGCATAGGGCATACCAGTGCAAGCAGGATGCGTTCCTCACTCCTTCACCCAGGACACCCCTCCCTCGGAGCCATGGGACTCTCGTCTCAGTAAAGTGGAAGTTGGTGCCATTCTGTTCCACTGTACGGGAGAATTTGCCGCTCAGAGAGGCACAGTGCCTGAGCCCTGGTCACACAGCAGGAAGGCAGAGAGAGCACCCGTTTCCTCCCTGTACAGTCTTCCCATGGGCTGTGACCTCCAGAGATTCCTCTGGTTTAATGCAAATGCTCTGAGTACCTCCCCACCCCCCCCCCCCCAACGCCCCACCCCTGGAACTCCGGAACTCTGCCGCCCCCTCTGTCTTGCCGTTCAAGGTTCAAGTCATGCTCTAAGGATATATATACATTTTTCAAACGAGTAATTCCTGCATGCAATAAAAAGATACACTATCTTCTGAATGAAATATAAAGAGTTCACAGCAGTGTCTCCCCAGTTTGCATTTTCTGCTGCAGCTGATAGGAAGGACAGATAAAGATAATGGGATTTTTTTTCTCTTTCTTCTTTCACCTCCCTCTCTCCCTGGAAGGTGGAAGTGTAACAAATTGGATTGTGAGTGTGTCTGTTCTTTGTGCTTGGAGCCGGGAGCAGGGCACCGGGCTGCCAGGCAGGAGCTGCGAGGGAGAGGTCAGAGCTACCGGCTCTGTCTTGGTGCCGTGCGTCGTGCATAGGAACCCTGGGCCACCTCTCCTTCCCAGCGCCTGCCACCACCTTCTCCACTCTTCTCTGACCTTCCACACCACAGCCCAGCTGGAGGCCACCAGGGTCTCTGTGTCCCATACTCAGGAATGTCCATCAAGCCCTAGCTCCTGTGTCCTACATCCCTCAGACAGCAGGACAGCAGCAACTCACCGGTGCAGGGCACTTTACAGTTTACAAAGACTTCATACCTTAAATGCAGATGGCAAGTTCTACCTGGGAATTTCTTCTTCTTCTTTTTTTTTAATGTTTGTTTGTTTATTTTGAGTGAGTGAGTGAGTGAGGAAGAGAGAGAGAGAGCATGCACATGCGAAGAGGGTAGGGGCAGAGAGAAAGGGAGAGAGATAATCCCAATCAGGCTCTGTGTTGATCGCACGGAGCGGGGCTAGATCTCACAAACCGTGAGATCATGCCACTCAGGCGCCCTGGGAATTTCTTCTTTTAAACACCTCATGTTATAGTTCGGTTAGTTTATATTTTAGAACTTGCTCTCATAATAAATAAAATACTTTTTTTTTAACAAAGCATGTTTAGACAGTACCGCCTCCCGCTCCTGGGTCAATTTCCCAACCTTGTTTGCAGTGAGACTCTCTGATCCTGTCCTGACCCCTCCCCATTCTGCTCTGACGGCATGCTCCCTACCCTGGCGAGTTGCTGAGTGTTGAGGGACCCAGGACCCCTGCCAGGTGTCTCCTTGGGGGTCACCGGTCAATAGGTGTGCCGCAATACCCATGTCTCCTCCTCCGGCCTCTGCTCGGGGTCCTGTCTTTGGGGGCAGAGCAGGCACTGTGCAGGTTGGCTGTGGTGAGAGCCAACTCTCGGTGCCCCCAAGGTAAAACAAGGTGGCCTGGGGTGGAGGGTCCCCTGTGGATCAAGAGGGTTGGCTCAGCCAGTTCTGATCAGTCTGATGAGTGTATCCCCCCCCCTCCCTTGCCCGTCCAGGTCAGCCTTTCCCAAAGCTTCTGTGGTAGATCTGAGAGGTGCCAATAGGAAGAATGGAAGGGGGCGGGGGGTTTGCAAGCCTTGGGTCTCCATCCTAAGGTAAAATGAAGTGCATGCATGAATGTATGTGTGCAGACATCTATGAGTGTATGAGTGTGTATGTGTGCCCATGTGCACACCTGCACACACGCACAAGGGCCAGAGCTTGTGCAGGTCTGTGCCCTACGTAGGGTGTGTCCCTCAACATAGCACCTGCTGGGAGGGAGGGGACCCTCCAGGACCCGGGCCAGTGATGTGCTTGGGGCCAGGGCCTCCTTCCAGGGTTTTCCTGCACCCACACCCCCTCCCTTGTCTATGTCCCAGCCTCCAGTTATTCCCTCAGCCACCTTCTCAAAACTTGGGGGACACGCCGTGGTGCTCCCATCTCCTCTTCTCCGAGAATTTCCAAGCACTGTGTGGTTGATCTCCTGAACAATCCCTACATCTGTACCCTAGTCCCCACGGCTTAGCTGGGGCCCTCACTGTCAGCTTTGGCCAAGGACAGCCATCTTTGGTGGGGCTCCCTACCTCCGTGTCCTTCAAGAGTTCCCCTCTTCTCATCCACCCCGTCTCCCTGCCTGGGAGCTCACCCCCAGATGCCTTAGCCTGGCTCGCCAGATCTTGGTTAACCCACTTGCACATGTCTCTCCAGTCTCCTAGCCTCTCCTTTCCACTGCTTCCCACACTGATACACATCGACGGGTCCCCAGAAGCATCACTTAAGTGGCATCCTTGGACCAGAGCACCCGTCCCCCTTGCCAGCCAGCCCTCAGCCCAACAGCCATCCCTGCACCAGCCCCCCGCAGAAGCTGCTCATTCTTCCTCCTACCCCGCCCTGATCCCAGGCCCATGATTCATCATACTTCCTCACAGCCTTCCACCAGAGACCCTTCAGGACCTAGGGCTTCAGTCTTAGGAAGTGTAATGTTGTGCTAGCACAGGGCCGGGCACACTGTGGGCACTGGGCAGGCGGTGCTGGAGTAGGTGAGTGTGAACAGGGCTCTGAGGTTTTCTGGATCTGGATTTTCAGCACGCTGGTCACAGGTGATGCCTTTTCCCAGATGTGCTGGTCCAGAGTGCGCCTTATCTCGGGATTCGCTGGGGCCATCACTGAGCTCAGTCTCTCCCATCATTTGGTGTCTGGAGGTATTTTCTGGCCCCTCCCTGTGCCCCAAGGACAGGCAAAGCTGTGTGGAGGCTGGGCATTCACCCGGAGGACACTGGCCATTGGCCCAGCTGTCACATCACCTTTCAGCTATTCTAAGGTACATACACAGCAAGGTGTGGACACAAAAGAGAGATATTTTTAGTACTGTTTTTATAGGCAAGACATAAGGAGCCTATCTGGTGAAGAGAGTGCTGGACTTGGGATTGAGAGGCCTGGTTCTATTAATTTGCATTACCATTATTAACACTAAGCGTATGTCGAATATATGACAATACAGAGTGCAAAATGAGATATGCCCTCGCTCAGGGACCTCCTGAGGGTGACCTAGCCAGCCGCACACACTGCCAAAGGCATGAGGCTGCTGTCCTTCAGATCAGAAGGTGGCAGGCCTGCCTCACCCTCAACCAGTCCAACCTGCCCTTGGGTTCCCCACTGCCGGGCAAGGACGGAATTTCCAGAAGCCGGCCATGGCCTGCCAAGGGCGGACACTCTGAGATGGGGAGAAGCCAGCTACTTTGGCCTTCAACCTTGTCCCTTCTTGGTCCCAGCATGACTCCGTAGAGCTCCAGGCTCGTGTGCCTTGGTCGAGACAAGGTCACAAAGCTGTGCGGGAGCGCTCCAGAAAGCCGAGCCCATGTCCACTCTTTTGATTGTCTCAAGACATTCCGTGATAAGTCTGGGACCAAAAGAGAGACCATGGCTGATGGGGACGAGGGATTTCAGGAAAGGAAGGAAAGTGTAACACGGAGGTAGAACTGTGTTCAGGCCAGCAGGTAAAATGAAGGACTCTGGCCAAGAAGGGTGAGTTCCAGGAATGCGTTCCCAGGGGAGCCCAGGTTAAATTATTCCATGCCAGGCAATCCCCTGCCTTCCTGCTGTACTCTGCGTACCCCCTCACAGTGGGTCAGCTTGCCAGGCTCCCCATGCCTGCTTCTTGTAGCCCAGGGATGCGGCTGCCAAAACCAGTCTCCCAACTCTCTGGGTTTCCATCCATTAGGACTGATTTGGGGGCGGGACAGAGAATTTCACTGTTTTCTCTTCCTTAGAGGAGGAAAAAAAGCAAATCAAAGGGTTTTTTTTGGTTTATTTTTATTTCTTTTTGATAGAGAAAAAGAGAGTGAGTGGGGGAGGGGCGGAGAGTGAAGAGACAGAATCCCAAGAAGACTCCGTGCTGTCAGCACAGAGCCCAATGCAAGGTTCAAACTCAGAGACCATGAGATCACAACCTGAGCCAAAACCAAGAGTCAGACACTTAACTGATCGAGCCACTCAGGCAGCCCCCTACCCCCAATTTTTCTGGGTAAGAGACGAGAAGAAACAGGTTAAAGAGATCTGAAAGCAGGGCTAAGTGTTCTCCCTGATTCCAGCTCACTATCCTCATATTGTACTTGGGGGAATATTCGTAAGTCTGTTAAAAGACAAGGCGGCTACCTCGCGCTGCCTGCTGGTACCCCACCAGAGGCAGGGACTGGGCTAGAGGGACAGGGGGGCTCCCGGGATGTGGGACCACACATCCGCATCAGTGAGGAGCACATTTCCCACCGCTTTCAAGTGCCCGTGCTGCCCACTGCATACCTCATGGCTACACGTCTTAGCCGGTGGGGAAAGCCTGTGTCCACACCAAAGGCACAACTTGATTTTATGGAAAGGAAGTTGCTAGGGCCCGAGGGACACCGCCAGCAGCCTTCTGGGGTTCCTAGAGCTCCCATGACTGGAGAACAGTCCCGAGCACACACGAGGGCTCCTCCTACGTCCCTCTATTCAGATGACTTAGTCCAGAGTCCCACCCAGAGAAGGAGGCCAGGTAGTGCCCGGGGAAGAGAGAACTCAGCTGGTTCTCAGAAGGAGCAGTGGCCTGGTGATGAGGACCTCTGCATCTGTCTTCCCAACCTGTTTCTTTCATTTCTCGGTCTTAAAATGAGAAGAAAGAGTGCTAATCATTTAAGACAACTTTCCTTCTGGCACTGGCTATGCCTTGCTGTGTTTCTGAGGAGTCCAGATCAACCTTTGACCCAGGTTGCTAAGAGAGAAGTTCACAGTTCCCCTTTAACTGCAACTCACTGCCCATCGTGAGCCCCAACAGAGAGGCAGAAAACTCTTCTGTACTACCTGGAAAACAGGCCACCATCACTCACTCGTTCATTTGTCTCCCTCCCTTCCTTCCTTCCTTCCTTCCTTCCTTCCTTCCTTCTTTCCTTCCTTATCCATTATTCCTTTAATAAACACTCATCAGGTACTTCCTATGTCCCTGGTGCTGGGCCAGCACTGCTGGGAGGCATTTAACAACATCAAATTTTTGTACTCCCAAGAACAAGCCATCATTCCTTGACTGTCCTGGGGGAAGCAAAGCCATACTCTGCTCTACTTTTTTCAGTTGGGGACAGAGATACAGACTGATTTTCATTTGCTTACATAATTATTGGACATGACTCAGAAACAAGGCTGCTGAGTACAGCTGCATAGGCTCTGCACTGCACAATTTCAGGGGGAGTTGTGCAACAGGGATGTGTTACACTGGGTTCCAGAATCAGTCACTGGCTATTGTGGCTTACTCTACCAGGCTGTGTGGCTTGTTCAGATCCTACTGAGATGTGCCACCACTCCATCAGCAGGCAGTGCCAGTGCAGCTGCTAAACCAGAAAGCTGGTCCCCATCTGGTCCTGGAAAGACCTCCTTCTCCCTGAGGCCCAGCCAGCAGATGTAATGTCCAGAGTCCGCCCCTCCTTTCCCCCAGCCCCCATGTAGGGAATGCGGAACATGGTCTTCTGTGCCCCCAAGCAGTCTCTATACTGTCCCCACCATACAGCCTCTGACTTCATGGCCCTGGTGCTATTCACCAGGCAAGCAGAAGAGACCCAAGAGGCTTTGTCTTTGAGGACTGGGGTAGAGCATATCACTGCCATATTCCCTAGCCCCAGGCTGGCCTTCACCGGGAGTCGGACTGTGCTACATAGCTACTGACCGACCAGCTGCCAGGTGTTCTACTTCTTCCTCACCCCCACCCCCCACCCCCACTCAGAAATGCATGCATCCGTACACACTCACATAAAATGAAAAACAAAGCCAAACCACCGAACAACACACTGCCCACAAGGTGCCTCAGTGGGGTGTTTCCCCTTTAGTCTATTACCCTACCTGCCCCGAGGCTCTGATCCGTGTGATCAACTCCAGCCATGCCGTCAACAGCACTAAGTGATAGGCAGTCTCCAGGGACCGTCGCGCCAGTGAACATGCATGATATCGTCATGTTTTCATTCCTGGGACAGCCTGATGCTACATGAAGCTTTCAACCAGGCAGCAGGCAAGCCCACGGCCTGGAGCAGGACCTGGGGTATTACAAGCATCTCTGCTGCTCCCAAGGGCAGGCAGCTCCCTTCCTAGGCCTGTTTTTCATCCATAACACTAGCCGGGCCAAGCGCACAAGGTGGGGAGGAACAAGTGTTCTCTGCACCGCAGATGTGGCCAGGCGTGGGCCCACAGCTCAGCCTTGACGGGAGGGGACTGTGGGGGTGGGGGTAGGGCCTGAATCTAGTCTCTGTCAGCCACAGGAAAACTCATAGCGGGGTCAGGCAGGGATGTCAGGTGACGCATCCCAGGACCCAACTGCGCTCCATGCATCCCGGGGCTCTGGCATGAGTCAGGAGGACTGGCGTCTGTGAGGCGTTGAGCGGGGTCCTGATGGCCTGGGAGCCAGATTCGTGGCTTCCTGGCTGGAGCACATGTTGCATCTGAATTGAAGAGGCTGTTTTTGCTTTCTGGTGTGTGTGTGTGTGTGTGAACATATGTGCATGTGTGGGTGTGCACATGCACGTGCACTTGAGAGCTGGCGTGTGCCTGGCATGCACCTGGGTGCCCACGTGCACACATGTCAAGGCTGGAGTGTGCACTTCGTCGTCTCCGTGCGATGCGTGCCAGGGGTGGTGATGGCAGTTTGGTGTGACAGGAAACAGTCTCCTGCTGCCCCATGTGGGATCCAGCAGACAGCCTGTGTGTTGGTGGCATCAGGGCCCCCGAGGAGAATGTATGGATACAAGTATATGCTTTTAATTTTTTAATGTTTATTTATTTTTGAGAGACAGAGACAGACAGCACCAGCAGGGGAGGGTCAGAGAGAGAGAGAGAGACACAGAATCTGAAGCAGGCTTCAGGCTCTGAGCTGTCAGCACAGAGCCCGACGCGGGGCCAAACCCACAAACCGTGAGATCATGACCTGAGCCAAAGCCGGACGCTTAACCGACTGAGCCACCCAGGTGCCCCACTTTTAAAGCATCAAATAATTAAGTGTTGGATAGATCACCGAGATGCGATGTGGATACGTTAAGTCGGTGGGGAAGGGGCTGTTGCTGGGCACGAGAATGGGTTTTGCTGATCTCTCCACACCCCAGCCTCCCTTTGAGGGGTGACCTACCTCCCAGGTTTCAGGTGCAGGACCCATCCCAGAACAAGACCAGGGTGCACACTGACTGAACCTGCGGCCTCTCATTAGCTCCGAAACCTTGCAATCAAGCAAATGAGCATATGGTGGTGATGATGCAACCTTACATTTACTTACCGCTTTCTTAATCACTTTGACCTGCCTCGTTCATTCAGCCAGTCTTTATAAGTATTGAGTCACAGATGTGGCCGCTCACAGTGGACAGGGGGTCAGGGGCAGACAGGCAATGTTACTCCACTTGTGGCCCCTGGTGTGAATGAGAACCAGGGCTGGGACCCAGGGCCCCCTCTGCACTGAGAGCTTCTGCATCCCTCCTCAGGGAGTGTCTCGTAGCACGTGTCTGTCCACAGATGCCCCCTGGAGATGGCGCGTTGTAGTTGCCTGCACAGGGGTCCCCAGGAGCACCGCAGGAGGGGCCCCAGGGCCTCTCTGAGATGCACCTGCTCTCCCTACAGAATGGCGACAAGGAAGTGGGGCGAGGATGATCCTCCAGGATGAAGACATCACCACCAAGATTGAGAATGACTGGAAGAGACTGAACACCCTGGCCCATTACCAGGTGGGGTGACTGCACAGGAGGGACGGGGCTGGCTAACCTGCTGTCCCCTCAGAGTCTCAGTCCTTGATGGACAGGGTACTCCCTGAGACCGGACACCAAGCCCTACATCCACCTCTCCACCAGCACTTCTGATCCCTTAGCAACCCAGGGAGTCCCCCAGCCAGGAAAGCTTGACCTCTTTGGAGACAGGATGCCAACATGCATTCTTCCAGAAGGGTATGGGCAAGTGCCCAAGAATGATCCCTGGGGCATAAGGCTGGATAGAGGGTGCTGGTGAGACACTCTTACCAGAGTTGCTCCAAAAATGGGTCACAGCATAGGATGCTATTCAGCACTCAGGTCTGTCTTGTTCCATCAAAGCAAAGCTGACCGCCTCCCAAGCCCCCCTGTTCTCGGCAAGGCACTGATTGCCCCTAAGATCAAAGTTAATTCTGATTGTCCCTATTTCCTGAGGTGGCCGAGTTTCTGTACCCAATCTCTTATAAGCCTTTCCCCTATAGGTACCAGATGGTTCTGTGGTGGCTTTAGTGTCCAAGCAGGTGACAGCCTATAATGCCGTAAACAACTCAACAGTCTCCAGGACCTCGGCGAGCAAATATGGTGAGTTCTGAGGCTCATCCTGTGGAGGAGAGGATGCCCGAGCTTATCGTGACAAGCATCACGATGGCAGCACTGCTGAAGGGCCCTGGAGCCCCAACAGGGAAGGGGAGAGGGAGTCAGGCAGGCTGACCATCGCTGGGGCGGGCCTGACTAGGGAGGAGTCTCCTTGTTCTGGAACTCTGGTGCAGGACCAGGAGCACAAGAAGAAAATCTAACCTTCACGAGTACCTTACAATCTCCAACGTGATGCTTTCACTTTTGTGATCTTCATTATCGCACGTCATATTCGCAACAATCAGCGAATTAAGTAATTATTATTTCCTCCTATTATGCAGATTAGCAAATTATAGCTCAGATGCTCAGAAGCTACACAACATGTAAAGGTCACACGGTTATGGAGCAGCTGAGGGAAGGTGCAGACCAAGGGCTCTGGCTCCGCGGTGTGGAAGAGAGGGTGCTGGGTACGGGCCGGGGGCCCCCTGTGCAGCCCTGTTCTGCTACCACCTGTGTGCTTTGGGGCCAGCTGCCAGACCGCCTTGAGACCTGGTTCTCTTACCAGCAAAACTGGAGAGGAAAAAATGACCAGTTCCACAGGATCACTGTGAAAAATAGGTAGTAAACATACAGTGATGCTGGCACACAGTAGGACCTGCATCTTCTTTTCTGATCCACACTCATTTCGCCACACCCTGCATGTCAGCGGGAAGTGGGAAGGTTTGGCCAGGCCAGACGGGAGGATGCAGGATTACTTGACTGTTCAACAGTCATTAAGGGAAATACAGCACACGTCCTGAGACATCACTTCAAAACTCGTACAAGGAAACGTGTAACGAGGGACAGGGTGATATTCTTACAGACCGAATAATTAAGGGCCGATGAGATGCAAGTATAGGAGGGCGAGGAATCTCAGTGGGCGAGGTAGCCTTGGAGAGTTTCCCGGATGTGGTGGGAAAAGCATCCCAGTCTCAGGGAATGGACTCACACAAGGCAGGCAGCCAATGGCACCCGCAAACTGCAGGACGGATCAGACGGCATTGGCCATGGCTGGAATGGGGCGGGGGGGGGGGGGGGGGGGGGGGGGGGGGGGGGGGGGGGGGGGGGGGGGGGGGGGGGGGGGGGGGGCGAGTTGTGGGTCCTGGAAAGGCCTCACACATGCGGGGTCACTGCTTTGGCAGAAAACATGATCCGGTACACTGGCAGTCCGGACAGCCTCCGCTCGCGCACGCCCATGATCACCCCCGACCTGGAGAGCGGAGTCAAGATGTGGCATCTGGTGAAGAACCACGAGCACGGGGACCAGAAGGAGGGCGACCGGGGGAGCAAGATGGTGTCTGAAATCTATCTGACACGGCTACTGGCCACGAAGGTAGGGGACTGCAGATGGGGTTCCTGGCGTGTGGGGTTGTGGGAAGGAACGTGGTCACCGCACAGAAATGCCAGGCTGGCGGATCCCTAGCATTTGTGCTAGGGCCCTCCCTGTGACCCACTCAGCCCCAGTACTCTTTCCCAGCACGGAACCTCGGAATCCTTCTCAGCCTTGCGCCTCAGGCACACCCCATCATGCATCAGTGTTGGCATGCATCTGAAGCTTTGTTTCCATCCTTCTTGGTGCCTCGTCCCCAAATATAGAGGCACTAGCCACATCTGTCTGTGTTCTGCCATGCCTCTGCCTTGAGGAGTGTCGTGTACAACCCCGAGCAAGGGAAAGCAGGGCTCCGTCAGTGACTTTCCAGGCACCATTTCTGATCCTGGTTCTGGGAACATCGTGTGCTTGCTCTTAGCCCTTCGCCCATGAGGCTGGCCTCCGCCCTCCACTCTGCAGAGCCGAATGCGTCACTGCTCATTAGCCAGAGTGAATGATGCCCAAACAAAACCAGCAGATTGTGTTGTCTGCTCGGACCGAGTGAGTTGTTCGTTAGCATTTGTGGAAAGTGCTAAAATAACACCACCAAAGGGTGTTAAACCAACCCATGTTGTTGGCAGAGGAAGGCTCGCTGAGGTCATCAGCATTAGATCTATTTCCACATGCACAGGAAATTTAAAGCCATTGGAGGCAAATGAAGATGACAGGGGATGTAATGCATGCACTTGCCCGGCCTCCCCCACCCCGGGCAGGCCAGCCGGCACGCACACTGCCCTCCCTTCCCCTCTCCTGGTCTGCTGGGCAGGTTTCAATCCCCATCCTGAGGGCTCCCTGGGCAGAGCTGTGTCCTGAACTGGTCCCCCTCCACAGGGCACGCTGCAGAAGTTTGTGGACGACCTGTTTGAGACCATCTTCAGTACGGCCCACCGGGGCTCGGCCCTGCCCCTGGCCATCAAGTACATGTTTGACTTCCTGGACGAACAGGCCGACAAACATGGCATTCACGACCCGCACGTCCGCCACACCTGGAAAAGCAACTGGTGAGTGACGCCGTATTGCCCCCGCCCCTTCCTCCGCAGGGGCCCGGAACAGGGACGTGTCCCTGTCACGTCCAGAGCGTGCCCAACCCTGTGTGCCTGACGTTGAGTGCACAGACACCATCAGGCATGGCCGCTGCCCTCGAGGGGCTGACGGCCTGGGTAAGAGACAGGTAGGTGGCTGTTTGGACAAGGAGGCAGAAGACACGTATATGCAACCAATTCTAGAGCCAGTGCCGACAGGGTCCCCCACGCACAGTTTTGACCTGAGAGGCATCTAGACGAACAGAAGGTATTTCTGCTCCATTCAAGGAGCAAGGCTCTTCCCTTCCACCAGACTCCCTTTGGGAAGCAACTGTCCCGTACCTGCTTTGTCCATTTTTGAGGGAGCAGGATTGTCTGAGTCCTGACATCCTAGATGTCTCCGCTGTGGCTCCTCTGTCCTTGAACATACAGCCTCCTTTCCCTTTGTGGGCGTATACTCTGGGTTTCTGTCTGTGGCTGCAAGGTCAGACATCAGTATTCAGCGCTCGGTGTGGAACCTAGCACAAAGCTGTGGCTCGATAAATATTGATGAAGATGCAGGACCAAGGTGGTCGCACTCGAGGGTTCTATCTCCGGCCAGGCCGGCTTCTTTTTGGTCCTATCAGCTCCAGAATTGCCTCCCTGGAGCTTTGAAAGAGTCCCTGTCCCGGGTTGTTCCTTTCCAGAACATTCTTCCAAGGCAGCACACGCCTGCTGCCCAGCACCGGCCACTGACGGCTGGGATGGGCCCGGCTTTGGGGCTCAGCCAGGCACCCCCGGCAGCCAGCCTGGTGCCCCAGACCAAACGCAGATTACAGGGGGGCATATCAGAAGTGGCACTAAAGCCTCCTTTAATGTCATCTGCTCTGGCTTCTCATCTCTTTCACCTGAAGATTAGCACCATCGCTGCTGAAACCAGAAACGTGGACAGGAACAGAGGTTTGGACCATAGCACTAAACGGTTAGGTTTGCTCCCGCCTTAATTCTGGGTGAGAGAAGATCTTATACCTTTGGGTTCTTGCAACCCTTCTGAAATAAGACTCTTAGAATCTGGATTCCTCAGGGACACAGGGTGAAGGCTCTTCCCTGCAGAAGGCCTGCCAGGTCTGGTCTGGCTAAGATTGCTTTGAATTCTGCCCATCCTTTTAGCGTGGCTCTGCAAAAGCCATTCCGCAGGCCAGGCCCCCGACCTACTCATCTGCTTCCCTCTGCCTGCGAGCCTTCCTACTCATCTCATCTGAATGTAGTAGACTCAACATCACAAAGACATTCTCTGCCCAGCCCTGCTGTTGGAGGGCTGGGATTTCCCAAACACCCCTACAGGCCCCATACCAGCAGACCGCCTTGGTGGTGTCTAAACCCTTTGTTTTCAGCCCAATGTCCTTGGCATGGGGCTGACCTTCCCTTCACACCAGCTCCTCCCGGCACTCTGAGGTCATCAGAGAACCCCAGGGCGGTCGTCCGCAGTACCTGGCTCGGGTTCTTTCCCCCAAGGACACGAGCCCCTTCACCCTGCTTGCTGCCCTGGCAAGAAGTAGTTCATCTGGGAATTAGGATATCTGCATCATGACTTAGAGTTCATTGTCTCTGAGTAAAAACAAAAAAAAAAGATGACTTCTTTATTCCTGGCCAGAGTTGTAACTCACCTTCTCCCCACCAGCTTCCTCTGCATTTCCCTACTTTGAAATAAACCTCCTGCTCATTTAGCCTGAGTGGCTGCAATCAACCACTAGTGATTAGTGCCATCACTAATGTTAATAATATGCTAATATTTCATTAGGCAGGAGCCTCGATGTGGTGCCCTGGTGCCCCTGTTTGATTTGCCTGTCGGCACCACTGGCGTAAGCAGGGGAAACAACTGTATAGCACATATAGACTCCCTGAGACCCTCTTCTGGGTGAGACTCCCGGAAACAGGAAGGTGTGGCCAGACCCTGTTGGCGGGGCAGCCGGGAATCCTTCATCCGGGGCTCTGAGCCCAGCTGTTATGGTCTGCCCTGGGCAGCTACAATGACCCTGGCTTTCACCACGTGCTACAACTTTCTGTGTCATCCCCTTATCTCCTATTCCATCTTTCCTGGACGAAACACGTGCCACTTAACGTTGTCAGATCTCAGTGCCGCCCAAGTCCTGGGCTGCACGCTTTGTAGGAACATATTACTTGTTGATCGATTGGCAGTCTTGAATATGAGGTCTTACTGTATTTTAGCATTTCGTGTTTTATGGAGGGGCTGGCTACTGGGAGATACAACACACAGAAAAGTATTGTGCTCACTGTATTGAAGTAAGTAATTCAAAGCATTGAAATTTCAAGAGGCAAGTCGAACACATAGAAATGCCCTAACTATTGCCAACAGTGAGCACAGCAACCAAAGCAATAAAATCAGGGCAGAAGGCAGGAGATGAGGAGGTGGGGGGCAGAGGGAGGGAAATAAGCGATCTTTTGCCTGGAGCCATCCGCTTCCTAACCCGCATCTCAGCAGGCTGGATGGAAGCCACAGAATGCAAGAGCCAGCGGAGTATGGCCAAAGGGGACAGGGGGGCAGGCCTCTCCCAATATCCCTTTCTGGCAACAGAGAGCGTGACTTGCATTTATCAGACATCATTGCACAGTTTTTCTCCTCTTTGTCTGGTTTAGCTGATTCTTCCGCTGCTTGCTCCAGGCTTCCTCCAGCTAAGGAATATCCCTGTGTCTTTAAAACTCAGACCATCCAGATGACACCTCCTTGTGTCCCACTCAGACCCTGCCTGTTCTTGGGTTCCAGCACTGATAGTTCCCAGAGCACACGCTTGGTGGCAGGTCTGACTCCTCCACGAACCCACCAGAATGCTGGCTTCTTGAGGGCAGAGGATGTGTCCCATTCACACCATATCCCCAGTTGTTAGCATAGTGCCTGGTATGCAGTAGGCGCTCCGTGCAAGAAAGAGGGAGGGGAATGCAAGGGGACAGAGGAAGGGCTGTGGGTGTGGGTTTCTAAGCATGAGAGGAGAAATCAGTTAGCTACGCTGCAACTGCTCAGCCCCAGTGCCTTCCCACACAGGCTCAAGCTGATACTGCCAGGCAGGGAGGCAGAATGTGCCTCCGTCCAGGTCATGCAGTGGATGGCAGAGAATAAGATACAAAGCCTATATTCCAGGCTGTTCTGTAAGGTTTGCTGATTGGATGTGCATTATATCCCGGCGTAGGGGATGGACAGTGGAATAGAGTCAGAAACTCCACTCTGTGGTACCCAAATTGGCAGCCTCTGAGCCCCAAGCCCTGTGCGATCAGGGAAGGTTGTAGCCCTGTAGTTCAGTCTGGGCACCGAGCCCTCTCCAGTGCCCATTGGCATTTCAGCTGTGGGTGGAATACAGCCTTGCTGATCCTCCACTTCCTAGCAGGTATGTTAGAGGCATAGGCTTTGCTTAAGAACAATCAGTTCCCAGCCTTTTCTCTCTCCTCAGAGAACTTTCTAGGCCATGCCACAGCCCCATGCCCTCTCTTCCTGACCATCTGCCCCTTCCCTCCACACAGCCTACCCCTGCGGTTTTGGGTCAACATGATCAAGAACCCTCAGTTTGTGTTCGACATCCACAAAAACAGCATCACAGATGCCTGCCTGTCCGTGGTGGCCCAGACCTTCATGGACTCCTGCTCCACGTCAGAGCACCGGCTGGGCAAGGACTCCCCTTCCAACAAGCTGCTCTATGCCAAGGACATCCCCAGCTACAAGAACTGGGTAGAGAGGTGAGTGTCAGGCCCGGGAGCCAAGGCAGGACCACTTGCAGGTGACTGCCCTTGCTTAGGGGTCCCATCCCCTCCAAAATGGGCTGGTGCATACAGACGAGCCATTCCCAGAGCCTGACCCTGCAATTTGTAATACACACACCACCCCCCCATCCCTGGTGGTATTGTCAGCTGGGACCCCAGGGAACCTGGCCGGAAGCAGTCACCGTGCTCTGTTTCCCTGCGTGGAGGGCCCCGGATCTCAGTGGCTGAAATGCCTCCAGGCCCAGGAAAGCAACACAGTTCCTGCTCTAACCCCCGCAAAACAAGCAAACAAACAAGTGCTCAAGGAGCCAAAAAACATCGAGTCTTCTGCCCATCTGTCCCTGTCTATCCAGTAAGCCTCCCCACATCCTGTGGGGATGTCCTCACGCTGACGCTTCTGACTGCCCCAGACCCTTGACTCTCACATGATGAGTTCTCGATGCCCCGTGCCTGCAGTGCTTTCTCGGCCATTGTAGCCATGACCTTGATCATGGTCTCATGCAGTGTCCTATGACTGGAGGGCCAGCTCTAAGCTAGGGGGGCCCGTCTTCATGCAAAGCTAACTCATGGGAAAGAACATTAGTGGTGTGTCTGGGCCAATCAGCTCCAGACAGCAAGCACCTGAGCTAGGCAACTAGCCAAAGCTTTATCTATTTATTCGTCACAGTAGTCCTGGAATTCAAGAGTGTAGCATTATAACCTCATTTTCTGCCCATGAAAATTAAGAATTATACATTCAGAAAGGCCAGGATGAGAGGTGATCCCCAAACTCAGCTAACTCCTACTTTTGTACTATTACTGATGCTTCTAGTTGGGGCCTCTGCAAACCTATATGGTGCCTCTGTGTGAATTAAGGAAGGTGCCCCTTCCTACTGGAGGCTAGAACCCCAGGCCAGGGGGCATGGTTTGTTGAGTGATGGACTGGTTGTCAGCCCAAGCACCTTCATGCAATGAACAACCTGCACAACTGAACTCCACAGGGCAGTCCTGATTTTAGAGTCCCTTTCTCTTTTTGCCATGAAGCTCAGATTCAGTGCCTTTATTAAGAGTAAAAGATGCCAGAAATTGTTCTTGACTTAGTAACTGAAGACAAAATGAACAGTACCATTTCACCCCTGGGAAAGAGACAATCTCCATCTTCACGCTTGAAAATTGCCTTCCCTTGTAAAGAGGGACCGAGAGAGTGGGGTCCTGGCCACCTCAGTAGCATAGTTCTGCTAAAAACCACTGAATTTTGTTTTTCCTCTCCCCTCCGTCCTTTCATATCCTCCTACCCCTTCCTGCTGAGGCACATGGTGGGCAGCAGTCTTGACCGTCAGAGCCCCCGCTGATTATGTCTGAGTCACTAGGAGAAGCTCTCACCTCCCTCCACATAGATGGTGGCTCATTCGTCTGACAATAGAGCTGCCGGGAACAAGCCCTCCGCTGTGGTCACTGGCTCTTCAGCAGAGATGGAGAGGAAACAGACAGCAGCTGGGCTCCAGTTATCCCAGCACGGGCGCGGCGTCCCTGCGCTAGGACCTCAGGCGGGGAGCAAGGAAGCAGGGAGGTGGAGGGCTGGGGGCATTTATGAAACACCTGCAGAGAGGACCCTCCCCAGAACACGGCTAGCTAGTCAAAGGTGAGAATAACGCGTGCGCGGGGCTGAGGGTCTTCCCTCCGCCTGATGTTAAATGAAATATGTGCCACGCAGCTGCTACAGGTCACGAGTAACCCCAGTCCATTTGGTTATTTTTAGGAGTGGCTTGATGGTTTCCATTTCTTATCCCGCCAGTTTCTTAGCAACCAGTGGTGCTCTAGGGAGAGTCATCTCTCACTAGCTTGAGATCCCACCCAAACCCTTTCTCCTCTCAGTCTGGGATGAGGGACAGAATGGGAGACGCTGCATGAGCAGGGCCGGAGATCAAGTCTAGAGTGCTTCTTCACTTGGTGATGAATAGAAGGAATCCACTGTCACCCCCACAGAGCCTGGCCTCGAGCTTGTCTGCCTGCTAGAAGATGAAGTCGAGCAGGACAGAAGTCACTCAGAGGGCACAGCAGCCTGGTCTCCCACCTCTGCCCGCCACAAGCACCGGCAGCATGCAGTTCAGAACGACAGTAGAACCCAACCTCTCATGGCCGGCGCTTACCCACAATGCTAGTGGCTGGCAGCCCCCACTGCACGCTCCCAGTCTTTGCTGCCCCCGTCCAAGTATGCAGGTTTTGGCTTATGGCCACATCTAGAGGAAGGAGGAAAGACCTCATGGTCCCTGGTAGCAGTCAACCGCTATATTCCTCTTACAGAGTGACCACAAACAGCGTGTCATGACCAGTTGTAGTTCCTATTTCATTAGCAATAGCAGTGAAATTTTCATGTTGGGTGGCGATTTCCTCTTCTCTTCTATTGGAAGAGCCTCAAGGTTATTCCTGTGGCTGCGTTAGCCTTTCCCACCTGCCCTCAAGGCTTTGTGGGGAGGGCTGAGTGAAGCGGAACTGCAGCTGACCCGGTCAGAACTGGGGTGTGCCACACACTTCAATGCCATCTGTCACATGTGTCAAGGGATGAAAAAGGTTAAGAATTTTGAATATTTAAAAATGCCTCTCAGGAAGCCATCCATTCAAAACATAAAACGGTGACAGTGCACCCTGGGAGCAATACTGGAGGTGAAGTATAGACATTTCATTAACTTTTTCATCAATCCGTGGGTCAAACATTTATGGTCTCCATCAGGAGTGTATGGGGTGCTCGGGATATATTAAGCTTGATCCTTCCCTTGTGGCTCTTATGGTCAGACAGGCCCTCAGCAAACCCCACAGAGATGGGATCGTGCAGCTGGGGGAGTGAGAGCCTGATTCTGCTGGGCCTGGAGAGGTCAGTGAGTGGTTTTCAGAGATAAAGATCTCTGTGCGGAGCCTTCAGGTTCTAAATGTTTCTCATGTCTATACCTTCACCCTTGAGGTGTTTGGAGGGATGACAAAACTTTGTTCTTCTAAGGGTTCAGGGCATTAGAGACCACCTTCTTGATCACTGAAGCCATCCTAAAGGCTGAGATGAGGCACCCACCATCGCACACGGGGCCTGTCCCCTAGAAGCCCACAAATGTGGACCACTACAGACTGGCTGACAACAAGAGTGTGCAGCATGCCAGGGCTCTGCCCTTCAGAGCAGCTCCCCAGTGACCCACAAGGGTACTGGCATCCCATCTGGTGCGAACAAACTCAGCAAAGAAAGCCGAGTAGGGCTAATAGTGCGGCCCAGACCTCGTCAGTAGGCCTGGTGTTGGCCAGCTGGGGTGGAGGTGGTCTTAGGGGACCTTCAGAGCCTCAGTCCCTTTTGAAGGGGCTCACCTGCAGGCAAAAATCCCATGGGACGAAGTTCAAGTACACGAGCCCAGGCCAACCTTCTCCTTCCACACTGCACAGCCTGCTGATAAGAATACTTGTTTGAAGCTCATTAATGGGACATAATTGCATTCTTCACAATCAATAAGCCTTCTCAGTAGTGGAGCCCAGTGCAAAGGCCAGCCCAGTGGGAGCTGGGAAGGAAGCAATTGCCCACACAGCCGGGGAGTCCAGGGCAAGGTCATCATCGGGCTCAAGGAGTACTGGCAAGGCCCGAGGGAGAGGTGGGGCACAAGGGGTGCTGGCAAGGCCCGGGGGAGAGGTGGGGCACAGCCCTAGCAGTAAGTGAAGAGAGGTCAAGGCAGCATCAGCCTGCCTTGTTGGGTGGATGGGCTCAGCTAGCACCAGGCAAGGCTGGGGTCAAGACCCAGGCAGACTGTTAGCCGGACCCCAAGCCCCACACTCATCTATGAAATTGAGCTGTCCATGGTCACTGAGCTCAGCTATTCAGTACTTGCCAAAAATGAGGACATGTGGTTGGCCCATTCGTGGACTAGTGTGTGGCCACCGATGTGCATGGGTCCAATCCAGCACCCTCTGCATGAAAGCCACAGAGGAGAGACTAGGCTGCTCTGTGCGGACACGACCTCACTGTTAGGATGAGGCAAAGCACATCCACATGGCTCGCCACCCATTTCTTCAGGAGAGAAGGTTGGATGAAGCCCCTGCTCCACTCCCCACCCCTCCTTCCGGCTCTTTCTCACACGCATTTCTAAATATTCTCTTTGGAGAAATGGACTGGGCTTCTGGCACACGCCAAGGCAAGCCACATTAAAGGGACAGAGTGCTGGGCATCTGCCATTTCCAATGGAGACCATGGTGAGGCATCTTGGGATACAGGGTGCAGGACAGACCATCCAACTACCTGTGAGACCATTCACAGACAGGTAACAGAAATGGCAGGAGTCGTTGCTTCTGATGACAGCCATGTCCTGTCAGCGAGGACCCGGTTTTTCATCCCGGTCAGTCTCTCTGACCATCTACGGGTGACCTAAGTGTAACTGTCAGGAGAAGCTCTGGCCCCAGGCATGTTAGCGGAGCTGGGCCTGGTTGCTGGCCGTGGAGAAGCCAGGAAGGCCATCTGCTCACAGTGTCCACCAAAATGACCTGATGGCAGAGCCCCTGACCCCACAAACACACATAGCTCTGCCAGCGTGAGGAGACAGTGGCACACACCTCCTTGGGAGGGGCAAGGGTGGGAGCTGCTGCTGAAACCCCTAGGTCTCCGCTGTAAAATGGAACATTGGCATTTATGACCTTCCAGAAATAGTGCCAATGAATCGAGTCTCTCGCTGGAACGTTTGTACCTGGAATGTCATTAAATCACCCAGAACCCTGAGGAACTGGGGATGTTTAGGGGTGGACTGCAGGTCTGGAAGAGCGAACGGGCTCTTCTGGGATGGAGCGAAGGCACCACACTGCCCCAGGGCAGGGAACGGAGGGCTCTGAACATGAGAAGGGCAGGGGGATGGAGGACCCCACCCTGGACGTAGCTTGTGAAGGATGAAGTCCAGGTGAGGCTGGGGGCAGGATGGCCTCATCTGGCATCGCAGGCTCCTCTGAGAAGGGCCATTCCATTACGCTTTTATCCCCAGGCCCGGACCTCCCGCCAAAACGCAATCAGCTCAACAAAGCAATTGGCGAGTGTGTCTGTGTGTGGCCGGCTTTCTAAGGTCAGAGGAGGCTCCCTCCAACCAGCTCTTTCCCTTGCCGGCACACTCTGATTGCATCTCCCCACCTCTGCCTCCCTCAGAAGGTTTCCAGAATGAACGGCAGGTCTGTGGTCACAGCAAGGCTGTGGCTTGGGGCAGGGCAGCCATCACAGCCCTCGGTGGCCCAGGAATGCAAATGAAACTGTCATTGCACTGCAGCTTTCGAGCATGATGGCCTGAGTAACCCAAAAGTGCCACGTCTGCTGGCCTGGACTGGGGGTGGTGGAGGGCTGGGGATGGCAGAGGACCTATGGCTTCATGGTCGGTGCCCTGGGGGACTCGGGCCAAGGCGAGAGTGTCCCAGAGCCCATGAAGCTGCCCCTCCACTAGCCTGACTTCTGGGGCTGCCCCGGGCCTGTCCCTGGCACCTGCACTTACACAGGTGCACCAGTGCCTCACTCACCTCTGCCAGGTCCCTGCCCCCACTGATGGTCCCACCACCTTCCTGTGTTCTAGATATTCAGGCTTGCCCTCCCCAGCTCTGAAGCCATCAGCACTCAGCTGCAGGCTGGGCTGGGCTGACCAGGACTCCTGGGTGCTCCCCCACTGCCCCGATGCCTCCCAGCTCTTGTAGGTTTGTGGCCCCTTTTATGTGGCCCAAAGCCGGCCAGCACCCGAGGAGTGGGGCATGGCTGTCTTTGGGGGGGGGCGCCAGGGCCCTTCTGTTCTCATTAGAAAGCTGCACCACTCCCCTCTGGCGGAGGAGTTGGGGTTTGCTGCATAAAATGTCAAATTGCAGAAATTAAAAATGTAAATGCTGGCATCTAATTAACAAGTTGACAGCAGTGCACAGCTGCAGGTGACAGTGACTGATTGCCTTCTGCCAGCCTCTCTCCCCAAGCACCCCCGGCCCCACCCTTCTCCCGTGTAACCCCCAGAGAGGGGAGGGCATCGAGGCAGAGCAACTGCTTGGAAGAGCCTTCAGGCGCTGTGCAGGGCAGCCCTTGCATCTGTGGGAGGAGGTGTCCACAGGACACAAGAGACATGCTGGACCACACTCTGGTGGCTGGGAGCCAGGCCAATGCCGGAGATGGCTCCTCCGTAGTCCTGCTCCCACCCCAGTTCACCCTCTGACCATGTCTGGGCCACGCCCCTTCCCTCTGCACCCTCTGCACCCAGCGCTGTAGAGGCCTCGTCGGGCCAGGCCCCTGAAGCCCACCATGGTCCCCGAGGGATCATGGGCAGGCATCCACTGGCCCCGGTGCTGGGAGTTTCCATCTGTCCTCTCCTCTCGGATGCACGGCTCCAGCTTCTCTCTCCCCCACTCCCTTCCCTGGCAGGTATTACTCAGACATCGGGAAGATGCCAGCCATCAGTGACCAGGATATGAATGCATACCTGGCCGAGCAGTCCCGGATGCACATGAATGAGTTCAACGCCATGAGCGCACTCTCGGAGATCTTCTCCTACGTGGGCAAGTACAGCGAGGAGGTGAGCCCACCCCGCCCCACGCCTGCTGGGAAGGGCGGGGCGGAGATGGAAAGTCCCCACCAATGGCAGCTGCTGTGCTGGACAACACAGGGCCTGAACCCCAGACCACACTCTACCGGGGAAGCTGTCTGTCGCCTTGGACTTGTGGGCTCTGCGCCACAGACTGGGATCGCAGGAATGCCCCATTCTGTCAACTCTGCATGAATCCCTGTTCTCGGATATTTAGAGAAAGTGCCTGTTTCTTTCCTTTTCTTTTTAAAATTCTTATTTCTTCCCTGCCTGTCCCTCTCTTTTGTTTTTCCCTTTTCTCTCTCTGATCTAATTCTCTTAAAACAAGCAGTTTCCCACGCTCATGGCAGGCTCAATGGCATGGTATGGTGGGACAGGACAGGATCGGACAGGATAGAATCAGAACAGATCAGAACAGAATAGACAGGATCTATTTTACTATCCGTGTTTGTTCCCCAGGGTGGAAAACCTCACCCGGGTCATTGCCACGGCAGACACTGTCTTTGTCCTGGCCAGTTCAGAGGTCCTTCCAGGTTTCTTGGTCATACAGGCTTAGCCCAGTAGGTTCAGAATCCAGGCTCCCTCTCTCTGAAGGGCAGCATAACCACCTTCTCCTTGAGTGGGAGGTAGTGACAGGAGCTAAAGTCAGTGCCCCCAGTTCTCTGCCTCCCCCGCACCTCGTCCCTGAGAGAGGGTCTAGGGACCCCAGGCTAAGGAGGGAGCCCCAGCAGGCCATGAGCAGCATAGTGCTGTAAACACCAAGTGCAAGCGAAGCCAGCTGTGAGTCCTTTAGGGGAGGGACGGAGACGCCAGACTGCAGGCCGTTGCTGGCCGGGGGCAAAGTTTTCCCTGTCCGGAGCCACAGGAGAGAATGAAGGATGATGTGGAGTGTGTTAGGGCGGGAGTGCAGGTGCCTCATCTTGGAAGGACTGCCCTTGGGTCTACAAGGACACTTGTCTGCTCGTGGTATGAAAATGTCCCATCCTTGGGAAATGGTGCCAGTAACTGGTGGTTCTTGGCCAGCTAAGAAGTTGGCAATTCCATCTTGGTCTCCCCAGTTAAAAGTGCATTAAATGGGGCACTTGAGTGGCTCAGTCGGGTAAGCGTCCGGTTTTGGCTCAGGTCATGATCTTGCAGTTCTGTGCTGAGAGCTCAGAGCCTGAAGCCTGCTTCAGATTCTGTGTCTCCCTCTCTCTCCGACCCTCCCCTGCTCACGCTGTCTCTCTCTGTCTCTCAAAAATAAGTTAAAAAACATTAAAAAATTTTAAAAATAAAGCGCATTATATGGGGCCATGAAATCCAAGGCTCTGGGAGCCTCCCCTCAAGGCTTCAGCCTCCTCCACCTCCCTGCCCCCAGCCCCAGCATGCCTATTTGTCTCGCACACCCCTTGTGGAGTAGACTTCGTGGGAAGGGCGCTCACGTGTGTTCTGTGACTTTGTCCTCTGCATTGGAGCAGCCCACACAGGGACCAGCAGTTCCCCCATTTTACAGATGAGGCAATGAGGGTCCAGAGAGGTGGCCAGTCTTGCCCCAGATCACCTAGCTAGAAACCGGTAGACTTGTTATTCGATCCCATCTCTCTTGAGTCTGTGTTCTAACACATTTTCCATCACGCTCCGTAGTTGCTCACTGTCACTGTCCTCAACCAACCATCTGATCTCAGAAAAGGCTTTGGTGGACTTTATCGTGAGGTGCTGGTGACCAGGAGAGCTGGAGATAGGGCTCTTCGAAGGATATTTGTTTGTTAATGGACACGTAAAGCCAAATGACTTCCTAAATGTGGGACTTGGGGCCTTGGGAAGCTGACGGGGAAGATATTCCTGTTTTTCAGATGAAGGGTGGGATTTCTTAATATCTATGAAAACACATTCCCCAGACACACAGGGCACCAAGCTCTACATGGGGGTGGGACAGTCTGCTTGTCAATCTGCAGTAACTGGAGCATCTCTGCACAGGTGTCTCCTGCCCACCGTCAGCTGTCTCACGTGGACAATAAAGTACTCACATTTATTCAGACATGCTGACGTATGTGCTGACCCCCTGTGCTCGCTGACACAAGGGTACCCACATGCTGCACCCCACGCCTGAGTTTGCCAGGCTGCCTGCTGACCCAGCAACTTTCTGTGTGCATCTGCACTCACGCATGGCTTCCCAAGCCTGACTGCCCTCGCCCCTAAGGACACGAACGTGTGTACACAAACTCATAACCTCCCTGTTCTTGACCCTCCCACAGATCCTTGGACCTCTGGACCATGACGACCAATGTGGAAAGCAGAAACTGGCCTACAAACTAGAACAAGTCATAACCCTCATGAGCTTAGACAGCTGAGAACTGTCCTTCCAGGGCCCCTGGGGGGAGGGACACACCAAGCCGTGCCTCAGTCTAGATTATCATCTTTACCAAGTGCAAGTTCCGACTGGCGTCAGCAGCACCCCCTGAGCAGCGCTGTCTGTCTCTCCGCCTCTTCCTGTCTCTCCCTTCTCCCTGCATCCTTTCTCTCAGTTGCTCTGCCAACATGATCGAATATGGCCACCACCCCAGTTATCCCAGCATGGCCAGGCTTATGCGAGGGACCCAGCCAGAAGATATCCGAGGGGCTCCTGTTACCAGCTGAGCCCAGGCATCAGCAGCGGGGCCCAGATGGAGGAGCCACGGAGAGAGGATGTCCCGGTGCTGCCACTCCACCTCGCAAAGTGCGCCGGACCTTGGTCTAGGGGAAGAGGCAGTGAGCTCAGTATTATCTTCACTGGAAAGACATCACCTGGCTCTCTCCCTTGTCACATTTCCATCTCCAGCGGGTCCATCAGTGTGTGGCTCTGTCGGAGCTGTGAGAAAAGCCACAGCTCCTGCCTGGCCAGAGGGTGAGGAGTTCGGAGGTGCTTTTCAAGCTGCCTCTCACTTGTTGTGTGGGTGTCCAGAGGCCTCCTGGTCCCCTTGCAGTCTTCTTGGAGCCCTTCCAAGGGCCTCTAGGGACCTGCCTGGTCCATCTCCTCCCCTGTCTGTGGGAAGCCAGACAGAAGAAATAGCAGTGACCTTCCACCATGGAGACCCTCCAGATCTTCTCGTCTGTCTCAAAGGGGCAGAAACATAACATGGTGAGGGAGAAAGGGAAAGGGAGTTGCATCCATCCTGGAAGCAGAATTTGTTGTTTTCCATTTACCCCCAAATGCAAGTGCAGCACGCCCATGGTCATGGGTCTAATCCATTGCCAGATCTTCGATGCTGCCCAGAGAAAGCACCTGTGTCCTCCGTGGTTGGCGCTCATCAAGGGTCAATGTAAAATGCAGAGTACATCCAGGAGATTCTACCTCCAGCCGCCTTTGTGGCTCTGTCCTCACCACCCTTCCTGAGAACTCTAGAGAATGCTGGGGCAGAGAGCTGAGTCCCCGTCCCCCTGCAGAGCCTGGTGCCATTGCTATGCAGACGACTTTGTCACTCCACTGTCCAGACCTCCTGGGCAATGACTCCTTCAACATCCGCTGTCTCCTTAGTCACTGGCCTCCCTCGCCTCCTCCCCAGTCATTATGGAAAGAACCACGCTCAAGCACAGCCTCATGGAGACCAACCAAAATGCCAGCCCAACTCAGCCCCTAGCTTGCCATGTCCAGGAGGAACCAAGAACTCTAGCTGAAGGACGTGGCCAGCAATGACAGAAGAGACATCCAGTGGACCTCAGCCCTCACCTCTGTTTCTCCATCTGTCCCTCCATCTCTGGATGGATCATTTCAGCTTGTCAGCTTAACGTGTGCTGAGACATGGGTGAACGGGCTGTGGTAAGAGACGGTCTAATGGACGGTCAGGAAACCTTCATCCCAAAGGGACCTTAGATGCCATCTGACCCAGTTTCCCACCCTAAACAAGATTTTCCTGGCAGCCCTGGTGGCTAGTTGTACCCACTGTGGGAGACAAGGAGAAGCAGCATCTAAGGTGTGGTTATGGGTGAGGATCCCAGTCTTGCCTTCACTCCCCAAGCATCAGACGCCATTACCCTGTAATCCACTCAAAATGGATTTCCCATCGGAAAAAGGAAGGAACCCCTCCATTCCCAGGAAAGTTTATGGAGTACCCTGTACTTTTAAGAATGCTAGCCCCTTTGGATATGAATATGTGTGCATATGTGAGTGTGTGTGCGTGTGCGTGTGTGTATCTGCCCCAGGAGTAGGCAGAGAGCTTGGAAGGATTTCTTGTCCTATGTAGGGGACTCTGAAGTGTTACCCTTCTCCACTATTGCTCATTCATTCTGCAGCTTCAGGACATTTCAACGCTAGCTTTCAATGCTGAGCCACTTGTCTATAGGAAACCAGGTGGTCATTGCCCGAAGGAGACCTGGACCTGACTGGAGGCTGGGTGGAGGTGACCCACAGCAGGGCATTAGGCGGCGTCGAGGGGGACAAATAGGGACAAAACACAAGTAGCCTAACAACAGGAAGGGGAGGGGAGGGATGAGACACACGCCAAGGGGGACAAATAACCAAAGGTTTGGCAAATGAAGTGCCAGGGGAGAAGCATGGGATTTCTACCCCTGACCATTTTATTTCCTCCCAAGAAGCCACGGGCCCTGGCCAGAAAGCAGGCGTGCGGGAGGCGGGCGGAGGAGGATCCATGGCCACTGAGAGGTATTTGCACACGCGAGGGGTTGGGGAGGTAAGAGACACAAACATATTTAACAGATTTGCTGAATGGAAGCTGAGTGTATGTGTGAGTGCATGTATACGTGAGTGTGTTTGATTTATTTTTTAAGTTTTGCACAGAGAGGAAAAAAATGAACAGGCAGACAAGAAGACTGTTATCATGGTTCTGCGGAAGTTTTATTTTTTACCGGATTATTATTATTGTTGTTATTGTTCCTTTGTCGGTACAGAACTTCCCCCACCTCCACCCCCACCATGTTTTGTCATAATAGAAACTTCAAATCCCTCAGAGAAACCTCAGTGTCAGGAAGAAAGGGGAGAGGACAGTCTCCTGGCTCCCCTTCTTTCTCCCAGAAGAGGGTTTTAGGGGAGATTTTAATTATTGGCAGTGGTGGGGGGGAGGTGGTAGGGGTCGCTGCTGGTGTTTTGTTTGCAGAAGTCTGCAGCCTGCTTGGGCTGGAGAAATAGGATAGAATCACCCAGAGCTGCAACCCGTCTTGCCCACAAAAATTGTCTTTCCTTTCGCTGTTTGTTTTCTGTTTCTTCCATTTGGATTTGTGATGCACGTGTGATACTTTTCAAAGTAGAGACAAGGCAGCCTGGCCAAAAAGCTGTCCTTGCCTCCCCGTGTTCTTTCCAGAACTCCCCTTGGCTCTCCAAGCTCCTCCTGGCAGGCCAGAGACCCCAAGTCTGTCCAGGGGAGACATGCGGGCCAGCACATCAGAGAGAGGGGCGCTGGGCTGACTGGCCCAGTGGAAGGGAGCTCCCCTCGAGGCCTCTCTTGGTGACAGTGAATTTCCAGGGTCATAACTCTGTTTAAGGTGGAATCTTTATCCAACTCCTTGAGTCCCGGGCAGAGAGGAAGGAGACAAGGCCCATCTCCTCTCGCCTCCCCCTTCAACCACCTCCTGCACCCTCCACCCCTTGAGACCACTGGGGTCAAGATGGGGCCAGGAGGTTCCCACAGTCAGGATGACTGACGTGGGTTAGGCGGGGATTCTGAATGTAGGAGGGGGATGGGCTGAAGGCTGGTAGTGGTAGGAGGTGGGGAGCTTGGTGGGGTCCCGAATTGAAAGGGATGGATGGCTAGAAGCTGAGAAAGACAGCCGCAGGTAGGTCAGTCTTCTCGGGGGGCACGTGTGGGCTTTGCCATTCTTTGTCCCTCCTCGTAGGGAGACCCCGACATCTCTTGGTAACTGTGGATGGTACTACTAAGTGAAGTTGGCTATTGTGTCAGTTAATTCCTCAGGAAAACATTTTTTCTTGCCTTCTTTCAATGTGGTCTGAATTTGGGGACTGAGGACAACCTGAGTATACACAGGCCAAAGTAGGCTCACGCCCCCAGAGCGCCATGCCCACCCGGGGTCAGTCCGAGAGCCTCACTCTTGTGAGCCGGTGGGCCAATGGGTCAGGCCTGAGATGCTCGAGCTGGGCTACAGTCAGAGAGAGAAGTCGTTTTCAGTAATCCCAAAGCGAAGCAGACGGCCCAGGACTGTGCCAGGCAGAAGCGGCAGTCACCGACAGGTAAGGTCGCTGACCTTGTTCACTCAGGCCCAGGTCCCACCCCCTCAGCCCTGGGCAAAGGTTTAGGTGCCGTTCCAGCACCTCCACTTCCCCCTGCCTGAGGTTCTTGTGTCTCATGTCCCCCTTGCACGTCTGGCTTCTGAGGGTGTCCCTCCCCTGCAGAGGGGAGCTTGCCCCTCATCCCCCTCACCTGCAGACTCTGCCCCAAGGCCATCTATCCAGTCTCACTAGGAGCCTCTGACCTCACAGCCCAGCACCATCCCCCCTTCATCCCCCACCCCGCACCACCCCAAGGAGGCCCTGGGACCCTCCCAACACTGCCTCCCTGAGTAGTTGGGGGTCCAACCCTGAGGATCCCCCACCAGAGAAGCCACAAGCAATGATTTCCCAAGCGCCCTCCAGTCCAAGAGGCAAGTCCTGCTGATGTTTCCAGAACCCTAAATAACCACTCGCTTTGACCTATCAGGTAGCCCTGTTTTCCATCTGTCTCCTTTCTTAGGAATCAGGGGACACTTCCTTTGGCTTCATAGGATGTGAGGTCAAATACTTAACCTAGCGAAGGTTAAGGTTAATTATTCTTCATCAAGAACAAACTTTCCCACCTCTCAGAGAGCAAGGAGGGAGGGGAAGAGGCAGGGAGTCCCAGAGACACCCCTCCCATGGCCCTTCCGGGAATGGGCCACCCCCACAGGCAGTCCCAGCGTGAGTCTGAAAGGCCTCTGAAAGGCATTTCTGGGAAGGAATAACCTGCAGGCACCAGAGTCCCTAAGAGAAGACCCTGCTGCAGGTGGACCCTGGCTCCTTCGTGGCCACTCTCCTTGCTCCTAGTTTGCGTCAAAGCCCTCCCGTCAGCCCCCCCTGCCTCCGGTCAGCTCCCAGGACAGGTGACGGAGGGCCCTTGACCCCTCAGCCTCTCCTTTGTTCTTTCTTCTGTATGTGGGCTGTTTATTTGGGGTCTGAGGTGGTTTATTTTTTGTCTGTATATGTTAAGTGTTTGCGATTAAGGAGGGAGCCCAGGTGTGGGTGTAAAGTCCAAATTGCAGAAGGAAGAAGCAAAACTCTTCACCTGTGACTTGCAGGGATGAGGAGAGCCATGGGGGTGAGGGTGGGGAGGGGCTCCCCTCCCCCATTGTTAGAAAACGGGTCCGAATAGTTCCCAGATGTGGACACGCCATGTCTGGGGAAGTGGTTTCCATGGCTGCTGGTGCTCTGATAGCTGGCCGCGATGCCACCCCACCTCCTGCCACCTCTCCCCCACAGGTGTGGCAAACGAGAGCCTTTACAGAGCGGGAAGCCGCGGTATGGCCGCAGGTGACTGGAGCGGCAGCTCCAGAGAGAGGCTGGGACACCATGAGCCTCTGAGGGTGGGGGGCCCTCCGCTGGAGAGCTTACAAAGACCGTCCCTCCCTTTCAGAAAGGAGTCTCTGTAGTAAAAGTTTCAGACTTTCAAGAGAGACCTTTTTTTTTTTAACTATAAATCTTTGCTCCCTGATAAAATTGTAGGGTGTTTTTTTTTAGTAGGGGGAGTATCCAACTTTATAAAATATACAGGATTTTTTTGGTTGTAAAAGTAATCCTACTCATTAGCATCTCAGTTAAATTCCTTGAGTAGACTGGTGACTACCCCAAAGCAAAGCTAAATGACACAAAAGCCCCAGTACATGAAAAGAGATTTCTGTCTGTATTGGCAGAGCTAATGAGGTGGGCGGGGGGCTCTCTGCCCTCAGCTGAGTGCACCCCACCTCCCCTTGTCCTCACCCCCTTTCGCTTTGTCCAGTCTTGGCTCTCTGGGTTGCCCCTGGTGCAGCTGAGTCCTGTGCAGTTCCCATCAGGTTCCCTCAAACCGTAGGGACACCCTGTTAAGGATTGGTCATGGCGGGATTATGTCCCGCCCCCCGAGAATGCAAATGCTCACGGCAAATCCACGCGGTCTGTGAAGTTCATCTTCCACCATGCTTTTGGTTTTTTATCTGGAATTAGAACATCTTTTGTTAGTATCTTTGATCTTACGACTCAAGCACATTTTGGAAGGGCTCCCTTCCAAGAGTGGAATTCAAAACAGAGGACACAGCTCAAGAGCGATGCAAAGGATACTTAGTAAAGCGAGACCGCTTACCAAACAGCACTGCTGAATGCAGTTAAGGCCCATGACCAAGATGGGATGTGTGTCTCGTGTGTTCTCCTTCCTTCGGCCTTCCCTGATGTTTTCCCCAGCTGTTGGCTCGTTGAACCTTCCGTTCTTTAAAAAGAAAAGCTAGTTTACCTCAAAGAATCTTGTTTCCATTTGGAAACCAATGACTTTGTGTTTTAGAGTAGAGGACCCTCCCCTCCGTCACTCCTTGCCTGGGTCCTTGCTTAGTCATGTGATGGCTACACTGACCAAGAACAAGACCCCCAGGCCCTGGGATGGACAGGAAGGACTGGGTGCAGCTGGCCTCCTCCCCACCTTAGCCTGTAAGGACCAGCCTATCTCTTCCAGCAGGGTCCTGCCAAGTCCCCAGAGTAACCAGCAACTCCAGGGTACCAGTGACAGACAATGGCTCTGTGAGCTGAGGTGCAGGGGACGTGGAGTCTGGCCTGGTCACACAACCCAGTCAGGTCAAATACTAGAGGGCAGAGGAGAAACGGGAAAGGATGTCTGGGTGGTTAGAGGAACAGGCAGAGAGGCCTGAGTCTCAGAGAGAGGCTGTTGAAGGAGGTAGGGCAGGTCATTCCTGCCCCAATCACCCCCTTCCAGCCCCGCCCCACCTCGGTTTCCATAAAGCTCCCACCTTGAACACTGACCCTTTGTTAGAACAAAGCAAAACATATCTTTAGACAACAGTGTTACAATGAGCCTCAAAGATAGGTGGACAAAATCTAGAGGAAGAGGGTCTTCTGGTTTTGGTTTTTAAAAAAAGAGTATCCTAGTAAGATTTAAAAAAAAAAAAGATTTAAAAAATAAAGTTTTTAAAAAGGAAACCTATGCTATTTAAATTGGAGCCCAGTTGTAACTTGGTAAAGGCAAGCTTCTGTACCTTTGTTATAATTAATTGTATACCTGTGTATGTAAATATAAGGCATTCCTATTTTGCAGTTCAGAACAAAAAAAAAAAACCTATTTGTAATATAGAATAAAGTTTATTAAAAAATAATAAAAATGCAGTTTGGGATTTGGGTCTTTCTTCACGTGGCTGGCAGGGAGGGGTGAGCAGGGAATGCTGTCCATAAACAGGCCCCTACGGTGCACAGATGTGGAAGCATCTCTCTCTGGCTCCCTGATGTCTAAACTCAACCATCAGAGGTGAATTCTTTCGCTTAGGCTCTGTCTTCGGTTACAAAGCAGGGGTGTCTGGAGATGGTGGTGCTCCCAGCTAGGGAGAGAGCAAGCCTGCCTCCAGCGAGAGCTGTCAGCACGCGTCACTTCCTCATGAAGCCGGATCAGCCTCTGAATCCTCAACACAGCCCTCTGGGCACACGCACAACTAACCTGCTAGAGTTGGTGGCGGAGAGAAGGCCCATTGCCATCCCTGTTTTAAGTCCTCTTAGCAAACTGCCTTTGCATACGTGATTATATCAGTCTCTCTGTCCCCAAGCATTCTGATAGAGGGTAGACATCTTGACCCCAATTGTGCCCCTCTTGGAGAAGTGGGACAAGGAGAGAAAGAGAATGGGAAGCCTGGCAGTGGAGGCAGGGAGCAGGGAAGAAGTGGCTGTCCGCCTGCCACCAGCATCCATCTATGGTCCAGGCTGGACTCCAGGTGGCAGTGCGAGGGGGAAAGGGAAGCTCAAGCACACGGGGTGGCGTGAGCCCCAGCCTGGGCCCAGGGACTCTGTGTCCTCTGCTATACATTCAACTGGCTGCCCTTGGGCAGATGCTTTTCCCTCTCTGAGCCTCACTCGGGTGAGCAGACAGAGAAGGCTGAGCTCCATGTCTCCAACGTTCTTATTATTCACAGTGAAAACCAGAGAACAGGAAGGAAGGAAGATGAGGAAGGAAAGGAAACGTGGAAGAGGGAGAGAGTACGTGAGGAAGAGAGGTGGGAAAGAGGGTGGGGGAAGACAGACAGACCCCCAGACACCCAACAGCAAATCCTGCCCTCCCCCATCGCCCTGCTGCTCCTGCCCTCCCTGCCCCCTCCCAGCCCCTGGGCTCCTCCAGCCTTCAAAGCAGAGCCCCAGAGTGTGGGTGCACTCAGGACCTCAGACTTGGTGCAAAGTCCACAAGTCCTGGCTTGTCTCACAAAATTCTCCCACCTTCCAGAAGAGACCCCTTGCTGAGGTAAGAGGGAGCTGCCAAGGGACCAGCATGGCTCCAGAGTGAGACCAAGACACGATCACCTCTGAGACGCACATCCTATAGCCAGTGACCAATGCCGGACACCTTCAACTTTGGGACAGTGAAGGAACAAGTGACAGCTAGGATGAAAGCCAGAATTAGCGACCCCAAGACCAGCACAGATTGAGACCAGTTTTTTGCTTTTTTCAAGAGTTCCAGCTGAACAAGGAAAGTCTATTTCTCCCTTTTCCTAAATGGTGAGGCAGGCTGTGGTAGGGACCATGGTCTCAGTGTGAAAGTTCAAATCATCCACACATGATCAAGTTCCTGCCACGTCCGCAGACTCCTCTACCTGTATGATCTCATACTTTATCACAAGCAACCACCATTGACCTTGAGCAGACCACTTCTCTGTGATTTGGTTTCCTTATCCATGACCTGAAGACACTTGTAACTGTTCTGTGAACCCCAGGAGACTGTGGGAGAGGCCGATTTAGATAACAAAAGTGAAAAAGACCCTGAACGCCACGAAGGGTCACAGGTGCATGCGGTATCGTTATTAGTCATAAAAATGACACTGCACAAACAAAAGAGGGGCTCCAGCCTGGGGCCTTAATACGAGTTGAGAATAAATGCTGTGTGTATTCCTCGGCTCAGGCTGCTGTAACAGAAAACCAGACTGGGGGGCTTAAACCACAGGCATTTATTTTCTCACAGTTCCAAAGGCTGCAAGTCCAAGATTAACATGCCAGATCTCTCTTCCAGGCTTGCACAGAACTACCTTCTGTGTCCTCACACAGCCTTTCCTCATGTGGGCATGGAGAGAGATCCCTGCACTCTCTTCTCATGAGGACACCAGTCCTATCAGGTTAGGGCCCCACTCTGTGGCTCCCTTAACCTTAATTACCTCCCTAGAGGCCCTACCCCAAAATTAAGTCACATTGTAGATTAGGGCTAAATTGGGGGGGGGGGACACCATTCTGTAACAGCACCTAATTGATTCATTGCCAAAAAGTAAGTATCTAACAGCTTATGAAAAGGGACATGTACTTTGATTGTTAGACTGTGAGACTGTCAAAGGCAGAGACCATATGTTACCCAGGCTCAGCAAGTGCCCAGCCCAGAGCAAGCATTCAGTAAATCATGAATGGGTGGCAGGAGGAACGTGGGCAGTGGGACTGGCCGAAAACAGTCAGCCACAAAGTTCGGCTACTCGATCATCTCCCCACCCAACTATGCCTCTATTATTTTCCACATCAGGCCACATCCCCTCCCATGAATATTTTATCTCTAGGAAACGAATTCCTTGACTTGCAGCCAGCAGCTTATCTTTTGCAGGTGAAGAGAGCCATGCGTCATGGTCAAGACCTCTCCTGGGGTTGGGAGAGCTGCTGCTGGCTGAGCAGAATAGGGGCAGGTCACTTCCACACCAATCTCTTTCTCCAGACCTGTCCTGCTTTCCTTTTGACAAAACACCCACCTTGAACATGGCCCCCAAGCCTGCAGGAGTGCAGGGAGTATGTGCTAAAGGTGAGGCAGGATGAGGTTGGGCCGTGCGTAGGGCTCGCTGTTAGATTATGTCACTATTCAACAATATCCGCCTTCCCCCCATAATGGCAGGCTGGCCAAGTCACTTGCTCTGGGCTGTGGCACATGAGACTCGTGATATGCCACCTGCAGTGCTCCATCAGCCTGGACCAAGAAGACAATGGCAACGTAGAGCAGAGACACCAGATGACCGTGCTGGTCATGTAGCATGAGTGGAAAATATGTCTTTGCTGTTTTAAGTCACTAAGGTGGGAAGGATACTTGTTACTGTGGCCTAACGGACAATCCTGACTGCTACAGAGTACCAGAAATGTAACCTGACCAGTCGGGAGCCCCTCAGTTAACAGCTGACTATGAAGTCTCACCATCCACCTATAGAGATTTATTCTTTTGATCTCTTCTTTTATATATATATATAAAGACATTATTAGCTATTTACACTCAATGTGACTTACTGTGTGGAAATTCCTAATTTTCCTGAGCTGCATTTTGGGCAGGTTGGGGAAGAAGGGGAAGACTCAGAAAATGAGAGAGCAAATCTCTAGAGAACAGGGGAACAGGAAGTGGAGGGGAGGGAGGCTATGGGGAGAGAGAGAGAAGGAGTAAGAGGATCTGGACGGACAGCCTTCAGCCAGCTCTGTGCTGGAAGTTTCCTGCCTGGTGTTCCCCCAGCCGCCCGCAGGGTGAAGGGTTTTCAGCTTCAGGTAGAGGTCACAGCCCTCACACCCCCACACTGCCCTAAGAAGCTGTTATTTGCCATCTAGGGATGAATCCAACCAAAGTCGTTTTAAAACATAACCTATCGTTTTCTATATACAGTAAAACCCTGGATTGCGAGTAACTTATTCTGCACATGTTCTACAAGAGGAGCAAACGTTTCTAAGACATTTTAACTTTATGAACGAGCGATGTCTTGCAATATGAGTAGTCCATGATGCCGAACATCACAGGATCACAGCTGAGCCAATGGTTCTTGAAATTCGCTTTGATATACAAGCACTTTAGATTATAAGCATGTTTCTGGAATGAACTATGCTCACAAACCAAGGTTTTACTTGTGCTTGGATTTTCATCAACAGTCCACTTCCAGGAAAGCAGAGAGCTTGTCCTTACCAGGTGGCACAGACCAGGTTCTCAACACAAGTCCCACCCAAGATGGCAAGCCACCCTTAGGAGACCACAAAGAGCAATGTCTCATGATGCCTAGAAATGCCCATCCACACACAGATGCTGGCTTTTCTCAGCGGCACCTACTGCTACCTGATACGGAGGCCCGACAGTCCCTCTAAAATGCAGGCAGGGGAGCAAGCAACCCATGCCCGCCAACCAAGGAGAGTCCTTCTTGCCCTTGTTCCACCCTGGAGCACAGACCTGGGCCACTGCTTGTTTCCCCATCTTCCAAGTCCACAGCCACTTCCTGATCAAGCCTGTCTAGCTCTAATGAGGCAGAGGCAGGACCTGGGGGGTTTGGGAGGGGGAGCTGGCAAGGCACTAGGGATGCACTCTCCACCCCCATTCACCTGAAGCATATCCTGCTTCCTGTGTTAAAAGGCCCAGACCCCCCTCCCTTTAGTGCCAGCCTGCCCTGCCCCCAACTCCACACTGATTCTCATTCTTTCTTCCTCTGTAGTTGGCCTCTGCGGGTGACACAGGCTAATATGCCACTAACTCAGAACTGGGTGGGCACACCCATCCACACTGCTGTGACTTCCATCCCCTTCCTAACTCCACCCCCCCCCGCCCCGCCTTTGCAGCCTGCACTCAATCTCTACACAGAATAATGGTGAGACCCTGCCCACCCTTGTCCAGCTGTGATACCCTGGGTGAGCTCCTAACTGGCTCCAAATCTGTAAGGATAAGAAACAGTAACACCTTCCTCAACAGAAGATCAACCAAGACAAGGATTGCAAAGCGCTTAGAGCAAGACTTGACATCTCGCAAGTTTTTAGGGGCTGGTAGTTTTTTTGGTACTGAGTGACAGGCTTCTGGAGGAAGAGCACATGGTCTCTCTCTGGCCCTAACTTGAGGGACAGCATATGGTAGTCATTCTAAAAATGTCTGTGAAATAAACGAATAGGAAGAGTCAAGTCAGTGCAAGGATCTTGCAAATGGCCGAATCCTGAAATGCAAGTCGAGATAAAAGCTTCCCAATGAAGTACAGACATGAATAATTAAAAATGATAAGTGCCTGCGGTTCCCACAGAGCAGAGCTTGAGACAAGGGCTTGCGAGCAGGTGGCTTATTCGGGGAACAGAACAGTGGGCAGCAAGACTCTGTCTCCCTGGGCCCCCTCAGAACAGATTGTGTGCACTGGCTCCCATTCCCTGCTGCTCACAGGCCACTGGGGGGCTGTTTGTTCCCGCAGACTCCTAGGTCTGCATCTGGAGGAATGGCTATGTGCGCGCGCCGCCCCCCCCAGTGACCCCAGGGATAGGAGCAGAGGAGTGCTCAGGGAGAAGGCTGGGTGGATGCAGTGTCCGTCCCTAAGGCAGGTGCTGTCGCTATGGCAACAGCTGGGGTTGAAAGGTGGGTCAAGAGGGTACAAGGTGGAGCACGAGGAAGTCGACAGCACCATACAGAGCCCTTTAAAGCCCTTAATCATTCCATAAAAGCAAGATTAATGTCATTTCAAAAAGTATTTTCTCAGTAAGAGCCCTCACTCTTCTACCTCTTCCCTTTTCTATTACTAGTCCCATCACCAGCTACAGGCGCTGCCTTTGTACCTCCTTTATTATTCACCACAAAACCAAGTTGTACACCAACTTGAAAGTTGTCACATGTGTGAGATAAGCAAGGAGCCGTCAAGCAACAGGAGACCGGATATCAGCTGAGGGTTGGACTCGCCCACTAGCTCCATGACTCATCAGACTCGGGGGTGACTTTTCAGAGGGCCTGTTGCTAATTCAACCTTCCTGGCATCTTCCACCTTTCTCCTGGGCGCTACGCAATTAGCACCTAATCCCAGCTTGTTGGAGTTCTGATTGCCTATAATGCGCCACACGGCACCTTATTTTAACAGATCGATGCTGATATGTACCTGACCATTTTACTCCCTAAAAATTTCACCTTCTTTTTTACCTCTTCATTTCAATGAATAGACCAGGTTTTGCATTTCTTTTATTCTGAGCTGAACACAGGATACATAGTAATAAGATAAGAGCCCACTGTTTTCTCTAAAATACGAGGCCACATGATTGGGGACTTCAAGATCATGTAATGAAACCAAACTAACCTTAGAGGTTTCAAAATGACCACAGTCTTCTGTATCCTATCAATTAAAAAAACTTACTTGTTAGGATGAGCACTGGGTATTGTATGGAAGCCAATTTGACAATAAATCATACTTAAAAAAAATAAAATTAAATAAATAATAAAATGGTTTTTTTAATTGACTTTAAGAAAGGAAGAGCTAAGGGGGCCTCTGGGTGGCTCAGTCAGTCAAACATCTGACTTTGGCTCTGGTCATGGTCTCATACTTTGTGGGTTCAAGCTCTACCTCAGGCTCTCTGCCATCAGCAGGAAGCCTACCTCAGAACCTCTGTCCCCCTCCCCCACTTGTGTGCGTGCGCTCTCATTCTATCAAAAATAAAACATTTTTAAAAAAGAAAGAAAAGCAGTGCTGATAAGATGCTTGGAGTAGAGAAGAGAAAACAAGAGTGTGTTGGGGCTGTAAACTTGATCCAGTGCCCAGTGACAGGCGGTCATCCCTTTCCAGGCCACAAAGACTTCCTCAGAGAGATGATTTCATAAAGTAAAATTATTTTTTAAAAAGTGAAGTTATTCATTCAATTCTAGGACCCAGCCTTATGTAGTAGCTGCCATTACTATGCCCCTTTTATAGATGAGTACACTGAGGCTCACAGCATTAGCCACTTCAGTCCCCGAAAGGGCGAGTACTAGAGGTGCCAGAGCTGACGTGTGAGCCCAGGTCTCTCTGCCTCCAAAGCCTATGCCCTTAGTGATCGCGCCGTTCTAGCAAACATCACACAAAGTCTCTCTCCCGTCCACGGGTTGACTGATTCTCACCACAGCACTGGAAGTACAAAGGACATTGCCAGAAAATGAGCAGAGATGGGTATTGGATTGCAATTGTGAAAGAAAGCAGGGCGGGAAGAACAGAATTTGAATGGGAATTTAACTGACAGATTTAGGGACTGCCATTCACGGGGATGAGACACTGGCATCCTGGCGGGATGCACAATAATTACAGAGGAATCAGTGTGCGTGCGTGCGTGCGTGCGTGCGTGTGTGTGTGTGTGAGAGAGAGAGAGAGAGAGAGAGAGAGAGAGACTTTCGACAAGTTGATGCACATCTGCTCTATGCCTTATTACCTTTACCTGTGAAATGGAAATAGTTTGTGAGAATTAAATGTGATTATGTGCACAATGTCTGAAGCACAGTAACCCCACCTCAGGAAAAGTAGCTATTTTTTAACAGGCATCACTGACTTGCCATTGAAACCTGCTTCCGGCCACCCCCCCCTCCTTTTTTTCCCCCACCTGAATGTGACAGAGGCTGCAGCTAAAGCCAGGGGAGGGTAGGCATATTGACAGCCACCCCCTCCTCCTCGCTCGGCACATCTTCTCAGGTGGAGGAAGGTCACTGCCACCTCCCTCAGCAAATGGTCTGCTCTCGGTCTGTGAGCTCCTCTGTGGCCCTGCTGCGTGTTTGCTCCTGAGGAGAGGCTGGTGGTCGCCATCTTGTAAAAGGGCCAACTGCAGTCATGGCCCAGACAAGGGGGAAGCAGCGCACCGTCATGCCGTTCCACCTCATCTAAGGAGAGATCCAGAGGCCTTGCTCTGTGGTCCCAAAGCCCCCTGCAGACTGTCACTGCCGCCTGCCCCCACGGGACCCCTCCCACCTGGTGTTGGGTCCTGTAGCGCTGCAGCTGGCTTCTTTGGTCTCTGCTCCTCGGAACTCACTTTAAAGGAATCTCTAACACTGAGTGAGGCCCAGCTGCCAGCACCCAGGGCAGCCGGCCCCTCATATTCCTCAGGGAGCCTAAAGGGCCTGCATGAGGCCTCTGCCAAGGGAACCTCCCATCGCTGACACCCTGATTGGGGCCCGAAATAAGAGCTCAGGCCAGGCTGGCCGAAAGCGCAGACCCCAGTGAGTTATGAGGTTGTAATTCCACCAAGGGCTTCTGGAGAGATCGTAAACTCACGTCCCACGTCTCCCGTCCCCCTGGCCCCCTTTTACCCCCAGAGTGATTTATGACCCTATAATTATGAGGCGGGACTGCTGCTTATTTCATATAACTCAAATATTTTCCTAAGGCAACACGGATCCTTCCTTCTCTTGGCTTCCAACTTCCTACCTCCGTGCTCAAGAGTGCCAACAGCGCCGTCTAGTGGCTGGAGGCCTTGGCGGGCTCCTGGGTGGAATCCCAAGCCGCACCCTTGCTGCCGCTTTGTAAAAGGTGGGTGACATCTGCTCTGAGATGGCACGTGGAAACCCACGTCACACCTGAAACCCCGAATGGGTATGAAGGGCACGTTCACGGACATGCAGATGTGGCCCGAAGGAACTTACAAAGCGTTAATTTCCATGGTTCCACAGATTCGGTTCCACAGATTCGGTTGAGCCCTGGTTTATGCGGCGCTTGCTAGCGATCCTGTGAGTCACATCGCCAAGCCAGGCCTTCTCTCTGTGGCTGTCTTGTCCCTTCTGATCCCTTCAAGTACTAAAGCCTGGGTGTAAATTTTCTACCCTCGCCACAGCCCTTTGGCCCTGTGCACACCCCCCGGCCGATGGAACAGACCATTACCTGACATTATAGTTTCGGCCTGTGCCTCTATTGTCCGCCTCTCCCATGAGAGTACAAGCTTCAAGAAGGCAAGGACTTTCTCTGGCCGGGTTCTGCTCTATCTTCAGCATCTGGAACCGAGCCTGGCCCCAAGCAAGCACTCTAGAAACGTTTGTTGAGTGAATGAATGAAGGAATGAGCAAGTGAATGAATCCCTGAGGTAGCACTGATTGCAGTCCGTGATGGTGAAACTGAGTCTTGCCTCAAGTCCTGACCCCAAGCCTGAGCAGGAAGGGGGGTGGGGAGGACTGGTACCTTCCTGCCATCTTTCTCTTATCGCCAACTCTGTCTGGGGTGTGGAGCCCCGCAGCCAGCAGGTTGCACGGTAGAGAAAGAGGGTGCCTCTCCTGGAGCTGGGACTGGTTCAGGGCCAGAGTGGGATGCCTGAAGGGTAGTAATGCGTCTCGCCAGCTGTGCTAAACGCCTGGGTGCCCCTCACAGAAAGCTGCGGCGGGTGATGTGCCCTCACTGGGCCCCCAGGCATCCATCCGCCCCTGGGAGGGAGACGACAGCGAAGGGCTGCAGCAGAGCCGAGTCGAGGCCCCGCTCTCCGGCCCTGACACCTCCTCCCCACCTTTCTGACTTCCGCCCGTGCCTGCTTTTCCCCTTTAAGATCTGCTCGTGTTCTCCACGGTGGTGGCTGGTAACTATGGAAACTTCAATTAGGCTGTTTTGCTCAATGTCTCTAAAAATTGCCAAGTGCAGGCAGCAGCAGCCCCTGACGTATCAGGGACCCAACCTGAGCTCTTCCATATGTTCTGTTAGGACACGCCCTTTGAGCATTGAAGAAAATTCTCCTCAAGCCACCTGTGATGAAAGACCAGTTTCTCTTTGTAAACATTTCCAATTCATCACAGTCCTATGCTTTCCGAAAATACGATGAGGACAAATTAGAAAAATGAACTGCAAACCAAAAAAGATATACAACACACAAGCCCCAATGCTATAACGTAAATTCAATAGGCCCGACAGTGCTAGAATAAGCTATGGAAGTTTCTTGGTGCCTACTTGCCATGTCCGCGCCATATCATCATGGGAGTGTCAGCTTGTGGGCAGACTCAGTGACAGACCACGCTTCCAATACCCCCTGGCGTGGAACCCCAGGGAGACGCAGGATGCCACCCAGGGTCTCCCCTAATCCAAGGACATCTCTGACCAAGCCTGCTGGCCCAGTCCTGCTTTGGCCTGCACTCAACCATGCCTCAGGCCCGAGGGTGGAGGGTGGGTTTCACTGGGAATACCGTGGAAACTTCTACACCAGAACTTGAGCCAACGCAAGAGGGAAGCAGCTGCCATGTGCCAGGAAGTGTGCAGAATCCTGGGCTTTATCATCCAGCCAGGAGAGGCTTTCCATCTGCCCTGAATCTCTGGATTCCAGCATGGGATCTGCTGGCCCAGGCCAGGGGTCACTCAGAGGGGCTCTGACCGAGTTTGCACTGCCCTGGGATACCCCAAAGGCCCCCACCACTTCCCCCATGCCTTCTACCGGAACAGGAATTGCTGTTTGCATCTCCTGGGGGACCATCCATCATTTTTCTACCTGGCCCCTGAACCCCTTTCCTCTTCTAAAATATTAAAGTACACGCTTTGTAGGTAATTACACAAATACGGAGTATAGCTCTATGAATTTGTGCACATGTATACCAACCAGATGAAGATATAGAACACATCCAGAGCGTTCCCTCATGCTTTTTCCTAGTCGATCCTAACTTTCCCCACCCCCTGAATTAATTACTATTCTGATCTTTATCACCATAAACTAGTTTTACATTAACTTCATATAAATGAGGTCAAACAGTATATACTTTTTTTTTTTTTTTTACTTCTTTCACTCAGTGTAATGTCTGAATTCATCCATGCTGTGGCCTGGTATCTGGTTCTTTCTTATTGCAGTATTGTATTTCATTGCTGCTGTGAATATTCTTGGGTGACTTTGTGGGGGGAGCACACATATTTCATTGCTTTCAGATGAATATCTACATTGCTGGATCACAGAACAGGCTATGTTTAGGTTTTAAGCAAACACCGCCAAATTGTTTTCCAAAGTAATTGAGCAAATTCCTACTTCCGCCAGAGGTGTCTGAGAATTGAGGTCACTCCACATCTCCACAAGACTTGGCTCTGCTGTTCTCTTCACGTTCGCCATACTGGTGGGTAATAATGGCATCTCAGTGCCGTTTGCACTGCACTCCTCGAATGAATAATAATGCTGACACCCTTTCCATATGATCATTGGCCATCAGGATATCCTCTTTTGTAAAGTACCTCTTAATTCTTCTGCCCTTAGAAAAATCCAATTCTTGGGGCACCTGGATGGCTCAGTTGGTTAAGTGTCTGGCTATGGCTCAGGTCACAATCTCACAGTTCATGAGTTCGAACCCCACATCCAGCTTGCCGTTTTCAGCACAGAGCCCGCTTCAGATCCTCTGCTCCCCTCTCTGCCCCTCCCTTGCTCCTGTTCTCTCTCTTTCAAAAATAAATAAACATTTAAAAAATCAGATTCATTTTTTAAATGTTTATTTATTTTGAGAGACAGAAAGAGAGAGTGTCAGCAGGGGAGGGGCAGAGAGAGGGAGAGAGAGAACCTCAAGTAGGCTCCACACTATCAGTGCAGAGCCCAACTCAGGGCTCAGTCCTATGAACCGTGAGATCATGACCTGAGCAGAAACCAAGAATCGGACGCTTAACCAACGGAGCCACCCCAATGCCCACAAAATATCGATTCTTTATTGGAGATACTCTGAATATCTTCTTCTAGTCCATGGCTTCATGACTTACCTATTCACTTTCTAAATGATTTTTTATGGGAAAAAACAAAAGTCTTGTTTTAATATAGTCCAATGTTTCACTCTGCTCTTTTATGTTTAGTATTTCTGTGTGCTGAGAAAGTTTTGCCTACCCCCAAGGTCATGAACAATTGTTTGTTGCCCTTTGTTTTCTTCTAGAAACGTCACTGTTTTATTTTTCACATTTCGATCTATGATCTACCAACTATTAATATTTGTGTATTAAATTTTGTGCTGAGGCAGAGGACAAAGCTCATTTTTTTTCTCTACAGATATCTAATTGCTCCAGTGCCATTTATTGAAAAAAAGTCTTCTTTTCCCCTGATTTTCAGTAGAGCCTTTGTTGTAAATCTTGCGACAGAATATGTGTGGGTCTATTTCTGGATTCCCTATTCTGTCCCATTGATCTATTTGTCTCTCCTGTGCCAACACCACACTGTCTTAATTGTTACAGGACTACGGTAACTCTCACAAGCTGGTCTTCAATCCCTCCATCAGGGCTTTACAATCTCCAGCGTAGAGGTCTCGCACATCTTTTGTTGCGTTTATTACTTGCTATTTGATATTTTTAATGCTACTGTTAACAGCATTTTTTTTATCGTGGTAAGAAACACATAACGGAATCCACTACCTTAAACATTTTCAAGAATACAGTGCAGTAGTGTTAGCTGCATGCATATCGTACAATAGATTTCTAGAACTTTTTCATCTTTGAACTTCTAAACTCAATGGACACCACCCCACTTGCCCCTCCCCCCGTAACTACTTTCAACTTTCTGTTTCTATATATTTGTCTACTCCAGGTTCCTCACTAGCGGAACCATAAAGTATTTGTCTTTTTGTGACTGGCTTATTTTGCTTAGTGTAATGTCCTCAAGTTCATCCATATTGTGGTGTATAACATGATTTCCTCCTTTTTTTTAAATGCAGAATAATATTCAAATGTATGTATATAACCACATTTTCTTTATCCATTTGTCCATCAATAGACATTTAGGTTATTTCCACCTCTTGCCTATTGTGAACACTGCGGCAATGAACTTGCATGTGAAAATATCTCTGATATCCTGTTTCCAGTTCTTTTGGATACATACCAGGGAGTGGGATTGCTGGATCGCACAGTGGTTCTATTTTTAATTTTTTGAGGAACCTTCATACTGTTTTCCATAACAGCTGTACCATTTTACATTCCTGACAAGTAGCATTGAAAGAAATCTCATTGCCCAATTATTTGTTTCTACCACCAAGAAATTCAACTGATATTTTTGTATATTGACCATGTGTACACTGATCCTTGCTAAATCCAGTTACTAATTTCAATCGCTTGTAGATTCTTTTGGATTGTTTGCGCATATAATTATTACATCTGTGAATGAAGAGTTTTGCTGGCTCATTGTCAATATTGATGCCTTTTGCTTCTTTGCCTTATTGAGCTAATGAAAACCTCCTGCACAGTATTGAGCAGGTGACAGTGTACAGCATTATCCCTCCCTAAGTTTAAGGAATCTCCCACCTCATGAGCCTTGCTGGGAAGCAGAGCCCACCTCCCACCTAGAAGCCGAAATGCCAGATGCTTACTGTCTCAGCTTCCTCTGCAGCCAGGAAAGACACACTCAAATGGGGCTCAGGAGAGAGGCTACGGTAGGGACCGCTGGTAGTCATGTCGGCGGAGCTAAGGAGCGAGTAAAGGGGTCTATGCTATCAGAGACCCATGACAGCAGAAAGCTGGCCTGGAAGGGGCAAGGTGAGGATGTGATGGGAGTGGTGGCCTGAGGCTGCCACTCGGGGAGAGCAAAATCTGAGATGAGCCCACAGCCAGAACCACAGTGCTCAAGTCAGAGGGAGTAACTAGGGGTAGAAATACCCAAACTTCTCTTTTCGCTCAGCTTTTAGTCTCCTCCCGGCCTGCCATTGGTCTAACCAAATGGAAACCTGACAGCAAGGAGTGTGGGTGGAGCAGTCCCTGGGGATTCAACCCTGGGACAAGAAACTGCCAGAAAGAGGCGGAGCATAAATGGAGGGGGTGGGGGGTAGTGACAATAACCGACACAGGCAGGAATGTATGGCCCAAGCTGCCCTAATCAGCGTTCCCGGGGCCATGAATCAGAAGCGAGTGATGCTGAGAACACACAGTAGCCAGAGGGATACCAGCAGAGTCCAGGATCAGGGATGCAGTGTCCCTGAGACATCTGCTGTGACAATTCTGTGAGCTACCTAATATCAGTTCAACAGCTTCCTCTTCTGTCTAAACTAGCCAGAATTAACTTGGTGGCAGCTAGGAACCTTACTGAAACAGGTCCCAGGGATGGCAGCTTATTTCCATACCTAAAAGATCTTAAAAGTGTCACATTCTATCACGTGACTCAGTCAACAAATACTTACTGAGTACACCTCATGATCCCAGCCGAGGCTGGACGTGCGCTGATACGTCCATCATAACTCACCGCGGTCAGCACACACCAGGCGAGAAGTAGAAGTTGCATTTTAGGGAAAGTTAAGGCCACAGGCTAAACATGGAAATCTTCTCGAACAGAAATTTTACTTAACATTTTTTTGGAGATAGATTATATAATGTTACCAACGAATGCATAAAATATTTTTTATACCGAAACAATCATGCGTCTTACAGAATTGAACCCAAACATACTGGGCCTCTCAAAACAAAGCATATGCCTTCAAAGAAATTGCAAGCACAGAGTGGTTGCCTCTTTGATACAAAATGTCAAGAAAACTCAAACTGGGGTCTCTGATTCCTGTGCCCACGATGTGAAACATCAGATTGCTGTGGACATGGACAAGTATAACTGACTTTTATTAATGTATTTTTTAATGTTTATTTTTGAGAGAGAGAGAGTGCATGCTAGTGGGGGAGGAGCAGAGAGAGGCAGGAGGGCTAGAGCAGGATCTGTGCTCACAACAGAGAGCCTGATGCAGGGCTCAAACCCATGAGCCGTGAGATCATGACCTGAGCCAAAGTCAGGTGCTTAACTGATGGAGCCTCCCAGGTGCCCCTATTAATGTATTTAAAAGGCTTGGTGAGTGTCTCATGCTAAACAGCCTGGCCCTTAAATGGTGGGCTTCTACCAGTGTGACAGTCCCCTCTGGTGGCTGCCTAGGAGAAAACCCCCTGACTTGGCCCCTGAATCAGTCGGGGTTCTCCAGAGAAACAGAATAAAATATATAAAGATTGATTACAAGGGATTGACTCACATAAGTACAGAGGCTAAGAAGTTCCAAGAACACAATGGGCAGCTGGAGACCCAGAAGAACTCATGGTGTGAGTTCAAGTTCAAAAGCCAGCAGGCTTGAGACACAAGAAGGACAGTGTTCTGTGCAAGTCTGAAGGCTGGAAAAGACCAGTGTCTTAGCTCAATCAGACAAGCAGAGTTCCTTCTTACTCGGCCTTTATGTTCTGTTCAGGACTTCGGTGATTGGATGGGGCCCCTACATGAGGGAGGGCAGTCTGCTTTACTCAGCCCACTGATTCCAGTGTCAATCTCACTCAGAAAACACCCTCACCCTCACAAACACACCTGGCATAAGGCTTGAGCAAATGTCTGGGCAACCCGTGGCCCAGTCAAGTTGATACATACACTTAGCCAAGACAGCACCATCCAGAGGTCCCAGTGGTCCCCTGGAGAGGCAGCAGGACACACAGCTAGAGTAGCTTGCCTTTGATGCACCCACCAAGACCCCTCGTGGGAGTGCTGTTTGTCCCCTGGTCAAATGAGGCCAAAGTTTCCATGGTGACTGTGGGAGCCAAGGTGAGCTCATCCCTACCTTTCCACCATCAAGGTGCTGCCTAGGGGCCTAACCTGTCCTGGTCTGCCCGTGGCTTTCCAGGTGACAGCACTGAATGTCTCATGCGCTGGCCTTCCTAGGGGATCAGGATGCTTGCCACCCTAATCCAGCCTCCCCTTGGAGTGGTGAGAACCTTCAACTCTTCACACCCCATCTGGTTTAGGAATCTTCAGTCTTCTTCCTCGGTCTAGGGAGGATGGGTGGGAGTATGAAAGCTTGCTTTCTTTTTACTCACACCAGGTTAGTCACTCTGTCTAAAGCCCAGCCATATAGACAACAGAGAAGATGCTTTTAGCCCCACGTTTAGATCTAAGCAATTAGTTCGTAATCAAATGAGCACCATCAATGAGGCAGTATGTTCTCCAGCCCCTGCCCATCCTCCCCCAGGGCAGAGCTGGTGCAGGGCTTGCTGGGCTGGAAGTCACATGGTCCCTGCTCACCAGGATCCTCTTGAGGGCTACTGATTCTTGGGATCTCTTTTGTGTTTCTGAAAATGCTCTCACACTGGCATCTGGTTTATGGATTCTTTCCAACCAAATGCAGCCCCAAACAGAAGTTGAGTTTTGATACCCTCATCAAAGAGAACTTAGTCTGTGCAAAGGAGCTTCCGAGCCATGCAGTGTTAATCAGAAAAGACTTGCCTCCTGACCTCCCTGGAAGTTCCTCCCAACCCCCAAGCCCATAATACAACCGACCGGAAACACGTAGACGAGGCTCTGAACAAAGATGCGGCGCGAGAGTGAGAGCCGGAGCAAGGTGATGGGATTTTCTTTCCCTCTTTCTCTCCTTGGATAATTTGGGGCTATTATGTTTTTGCTGTTGTTTTTCACGTTTTCACAAATGAGATGTTGCCTGCTTGCACTCAGAGGTGCTCTCAGCAACGGGAAAACAGAGCCTCTAAATAAAAAGCTAAGGCAGAAATGATCCACCTTGTATAGGTCTGGTAAGCCCACAGGGATGAGCTTAGGGGAGCTGGGGGATGACCCATGTGCCGCTGAGATGGGACAGCACCTCCCTCCTGCCCCTGACATTTGCCACGCTTCAGGGGTGATATAATTGATTATTAATTATTATTATTGCTGTCACAGGCAAGACATGTATATGACATTCAAGTCAACAAGTGCAAAAGGGCCTCCACCCTACTCATGTTCTCCAGCCATCAGCTCCCTTCCCGGGAGGCAGACTCTGCCCCTGTCTATCTCTTCCCTGCCCAGAAACAGCCCACACGTGCTCGGTGATGCACTTGTGCAGTCTGCTGTTTGCAGGAGACCCAGGCTTGAACTCAGGGACCAGGGCTGTGAGGATCCAAAGCTTGTCTGGCTACATGTCAGAGCTCCAGAAGCTGGGGATTTGAGGGGGTTATTTCAAAGGCGAGAAAGATGGTGCCATGTGAGAAGAGAGAGATACAGGAGCAGGAAGGCAAGGAAGAGAGGCTGGTCTGTATTGGAGCGCACACCTCCCAGCTCTTCCCAGTCCGGGTTCCAGGTGATGAGCACTCTGCTGCTTCTCAGGGCTCAGCCTGGACTCGGCTAGCGGTTCCTGGGAGCCATTCTTCCATGGGCTCAGACCAGGAGACACCCTCTACTGCCTCCAGGGCTCTCCCACCACAGGGCCGGAGATCTCACTGGTTTCCACTGTGCTCCTGGAAACCTTGGAATTGCCTGCAAGTTACTTTTTTCTTAAAAAAAAAAAAACAGAACTATTATATAGACTAGACTCTCTTCCCACACAATTACATTGAGAGGCTTGCTCTGCCTTCTGGAACCAACATGACAGTGTGCATGGGCAGGCTGGGGGTGGAAGGGAGACACAAAATGAAGCCAACTTTCCAACCATGGATTTGTGAAAGCAAGGGGACATGGGGGGGACAGGGTCAGCGGGAGAGGCAGCTGCCTGGCGCTTGTCACTGGGAAGGATGGGCTGGCAGGATGGGGCGCACGAGGTGCACATGGTGGGTGGGCTGCTTCAGACCAGCCCTGCCCCGCTGCCAGCCCCGGGCAGCCTCCTAGCAAACACCTAGAGGCAGCCACAGAAGGCAATCTTGCTCCCCCATCTACTTCCCGAAGGCTCCCCAGGGAGGAAGGAGAGTTTTAGGAGGAGTCCATGCAAGATCCCAGAGTCAGCCTGTCCTGGGTCTTCACACTAAATAGAAGAGCTTCACCGTTCTGGGCACAGAGCAGGAGTCCAGACTCTAGGAGGCCCTAGTATAGCTTGACCAGACCACAAACGGGGTGAGAGTCAAACAGATGACTTACCCACGCTTTGATGCCGACAGAAAGAAATGCCACAAGACAGTCCATGATTAATTGCTAAATGGGGCAGTAAAAGTGCCGTTGCCACAGGGCCTCCGTGGGGGGAGCAAAGGGTTTCCAGAGGAGCTGGGGCAGGAGCTGCACCCCGGAGGGCAGATAAGTTGCAGACAGGAGAGAGGAGGTGATTGAGCCACATCAGACAAAGTCAGCAGCCGCCCCTGAGCTCAGGGAACCCGTTCCCTGCCCACCCACCACCACCCAGGCCCTGACCTGGGAGAAGTCAAGACTCTGCCCAAGGTCAACAGCTGAGGCAGGTCAAGTTGTAGGACTTTCAGTTCCTGTCTTGGCCTCAGTTACGCCTCCTAGAGCCTTTCTTTCTCCCTTTTGCACATTACGCCCTGTCACCTTCACTCTGCAGGAGGCTGAGAAACAGTTGCAGGCGGGCTGCCATCCTGGAGGCGGTGGCAGGAGAGAGTGTCAGCAAAGTCCTACTGTGAGCATCTGCTCCTCTCTGCCTTCTGCAGCACCTCAGCCCCGGTCTTCTCACTTGCTTGGAGCTAAGTGGCATAAACTGCTTTGGCTGCTCCTTTTTCCCCCCCTTCTTGTGTCCCCTCACTTTCAAGGAGAAATAAAAGCACTAAGGACACAGAAGAAAATTGCCACTAACGTTCCCTCCTCTCCCTCCATTAGAGTGAGGGCTTATAAATATTGAAGAGCCAAGCTCTGCCAACCCCTGTGAGTACCATTGTCTGGTGGCTTGTTCCCTCCCCTTCCTTGTCTCCCAGGGCAACCCTCCTGGGAGATGGAGGGACCAGAGGGAGGGACCCACTTGGGGAAAGCCAGGGAGGCCGGCTGGAGCTGCACTGCCCCGTGAGCTGAGACACACATGGGTGCCCAAAGGTCTCTTCCTATTGGAGCAGCGGCGAGCCTGGGGGAGGAGTAATCCAGGAAGGCTGCAAAGAGGAAGAGGACAGGGTCCTGGAGCTGGGGTTCTCCCGGGGACATTGGGAAACACGTTACTAAAACAAAGGGCTCTGATAGAAAAAAACAAAACTTGACCAAAGGGACCCACCCCTCCATACACCCAGGCAGCCCCCCATGCCTCTCTCCAGCTGACATCACTTCCCAGTCCTTCATGCTTGGAGTCAGGATTTCCTGCTCCAAAAACGCAGTACCCTTCCCAGGCCCTCTCCTGGGGTGCTCCCGAGCCCGGGCCTGGCTGTGGGCCCTCTCGACGGCACTGCATCCTTTGAGGGCAGTGTGGGCTGTCAGGACATGTGCTGTACTCTAACAAATCAGGGGGCCCGGCCAAAGCTTGCGCCCACATTAGCTAAGCATGGATTACCACATAAATTGGATTTTACTGCCATTTCCAGTTTTCCCTTCCTAATTTACCTTTTCTACTTCCCTCTGCCCTAGTGAACCTCTCTCTGGAAAGGCTTCTGTTTCCACGGGGAGCGAAATCCTTTGTGTCTGGACTCCAGGTCCTCTGGGTCTGCCCTACCCAGCCAGAAATTTTCTTTTCCCACCGATCTGATCCAATATGGTGGCGCCTCTGGACTGTGCCTACAGACTGGCTCTGAGTTAGCCTGATCCGACATTCTCACTGGCTTCGTGTTCTCTAAAATACACCCGCAGTCACTTTTGGCTTGGCCAAGCTTTCCAGCTTGCATAGTGTTCTTGAAGCAAACCGTAAGGGTCTGAGTGCTTTGCTCTACAGAGTCAGGTTTCCTTGACTTAGGAATGATAGGTGGGCAGAAGGACTTTTGTCACCCTTGTCACCTCGGCCTCTCCAGCACTAAGCTGTCTCACTGCAGCGACCAGCTGCAGACCATCTCTGCTCTGAGTTGCAAATTGTGATTGGAGACCGGCCCCAAAAGGAAAATAAGCAAGAAATATGATACAATGAACGCAGGGCTCTGATGATTCCCATTCAATGTCTTGTCTTTTCCAGGCTGCCAGGGACATCTGTTTTCTCACCAGAAGATTGAAAACTGTCACTCAGACTAAGGCCCACAGTTCAACTCTAGATTAAGCAAGGAGAGGCCTGGCCCATTGCCCACCATCCACTCCTTTCCAATTCCATGAGCTATAAGATGCTGAACGGGGGAGTCAGGGGGAATTCCCATGGAGGGAACTTCAGCCCCGATCAAAAGAATGTCAGGCTCTGAACCAGTAGCTTTTTATCTTGTTCACTATTTGACAGCCAAATCAATCCTTATTTTTTTTTTCAACAGTTTTTGTTCTCACTCTGATCAGCTCACAGCTGTTAGAGAGAGATGCTTTTCTCCTAAGGCCACTTCCACACTCTTAATTTGTGTTTCTTAGGAAAAGGAGGAGTGGACCCTAACTGCTTGTGGTCATTCTGTCTTGGCTTCAGGATGTCTGCTGGTCTGGTCCCAGGGAAGCCACTAACAAAAAGATCTCTAGAAACGGAACAGTTAACATGCACCGTGAATGATTCACCTTAAAACAAGTGCCAGGAAGGAACTGGAGAGAAGGAACATTAATTGAATGTTTGCCACATGCAAAGTATTGGAGGAGGCAATTCACACAAGTAATAGGAATATCATTTATTAACATGTCAGTTTACCACCTCTCTCTTGCCCCTCATTCTCTGGCCATTCAGACGTGCCTCTGCTTATGACCCCAGCCCTCACTCTTTGCAAACTCATAAGCTGAGAAATTCCCAGTGAGATTCCCAGATCTGATGTAATTGGGAGAGCAGGTAAGTAAAAACAAAGAGGCTAGAGGCTAGAGGCAGGGAGTAACAGGAGGGTTTGGCCAGAAAGGCTAAGATCATATACCTAACAACAACAACAACAACAACAAAAACAACCTAGAACAGACTAAGAAAGCCAGAGTGAGAAAAGTCAAAAGGTACATGGCTTAAGAGAAGGTTTAGGGGGTGCCTAGAGTCAGTTAAGTGTCTGACTTCGGCTCAGGTCATGATCTTCTGGCTTGTGAGTTCAAGCCCCGTGTTGGGCTCTGTGCTGAAATCTCAGAGCCTGGAGTCTGCTTCACCTTCTGTGTGTGTCTCTCTCTGTCTACCCCTCCTCTGTCTCACACTCTGTCTCTCTCTCTCTCCCTCTCAAAAATAAATAAACACAAACTTTTTTTTTCTAAAAAAGAGAAGGTTTAGAAGATTAGCATGTAGTGAGAGGTACAGATAGAAGAGAAGATGAAGAAGACCTTTCCAGAGTTACTGTGGGTTTGGGCTTGCATTCTCTTTAATGTTCCTCAAGAGATGTCAGTAAAGTTTGGAATTCTTTTTAAACTGCCATTTGGCTGATGTTTGTCCATACCTCTTTAAACGCAATTCTATACAAAGACTAGGCTATGAGGGTTCAAGATGTATTCAGATTACATATCAAGGCTCATTATCAAGACTCATTTTGAACCCAAGGTACAAAATTTCACTGCACCTTAAATTACAAACTTTATCTTAGACTCAAAATGAGAGCAAAGAGGACTTCTCCCTGACTACTCGGTTACTGGAGTCACCCTGAAAAGGGAGGGAGGCAGGTCGAGTCCTAGCCAGAGCGGCAGAGTATTGCCTTGGATGGATCTACACTGATTGGGCATTGACATTCTCTCATTGCTCAAAATGATTTCAGTATCTTCAGAAAGTCCATTTATTAGGGTTGGGATAAAGATGAATGCCTCAGCTTCATAAGGCTTTTGGTTTTTTCTCTTTTTTCTTTCTTTCTTTTTGCCTTTTTTTTTTTTTTTTTTGCATCTTGATTCAGTGATCTCACATAATGCCACATGAAACATCCTTTTCCAAGCCTTCCATTCTCCTGCAAATTGTAATGCTGGCTTCCTCATCATCTCCCTGATTTCTCTGACTTTGAGGTTGCAGTGAGTGCACCATATGGGGCCTTAGGATTTATTTTGGTTGTGTGTCCCTTTATCCCTTAATGAGATGAAGAAGCTGTATTTATTGTCTTTAGAGTCTACTATTGGTACCTAGTGCTTTAAAATAAACGAGTAGCATCTGACTCTTTTGAATCCAGGAGAGCCAAGATCATTGTGAATTCAAAACAATTCTGGCTATTTTATACAAAATGGGGGAAAAAAGAAAGAACTTCTCTTTTACCTCAATCTGCCCCATCTTATTTTTTCTCAACATTTTTTATGAAAAAAATGCAAGATGCAAAGATGATACATTTTCACAGTGAACATAATATCCCACTAACTAAATTCCATTAACAGTTTACTAGACTTGCACTGTCATGTTTCTGTCCATCTATCCATCCTTCTATCCATCAACCATCTTCTTTTTTTATCTTACCATTTATCTTAATTTTTCATTGAAGTATAATTGACATATAAGAATGCATAAGTTTAAGATGTAGAACATGCTGATGCATTTATATATTGCAACCTGATTACCGCAGCGGCATTAGCTAGCCAGCTCTATCACTTCACGTAATTCTTGTTTCCTTTTTGTGGTGACAACAATTGAGATCTATCTCTTAGCAACTTTGACATTTTTAACACAGTATTGTTGACTGTCATTGCTATGCCGTACATTAAATCTCCAGGACTGGTTTATCTGCTGGTTCCCAGTTCACACCTTTGAACAAAATATCCCCACCTCCTCCATGCCCAGCCTCTGGTAGCCACCATTCTACTCTCTGTATGAGTTCAGCTTTTTTTTTTTTTTAATTTTTTTTAATGTTTTGTTTATTTTTGATACAGAGAGAGACAGAGCATGAGAGGGGGAGGGTCAGAGAGAGAAGGAGACACAGAACTGGAAGCAGGTTCCAGGCTCTGAGCTAGCTGTCAGCACAGAGCCTGATGCGGGGCTCGAACCCACGAACGTGAGATCTGACCTAGGCCGAAGCCGGAGGTTTAACCGACTGAGCCACCCAGGCGCCCCTGAGTTCAGCTTTTTAAATATTCCACATATAAGTGACATCTTCTGGTATTGGTCTTTCTGTGTCTGACTTATCTCCACATAATGTCCTCAAGGACTTCCTTCCTTCCCATGGCCGAATAATATTCTGTTGCATGTATGTCATACCACATCTTCTTTATCCATCCAGTGATGGACAGTTTGCTTGTTTCCATATCTTGACTGTGTGAATAATGTTACAATGAACATGGGAATACAAATATCGGTTTGATATCCCAGTTTCATTTCCTTCGGATAAATAGCCACTGGTCGCTGGATCATATCACAATTCCATTTTTTAATTTTTTGATGAAATTCCATACTATTTTCCATAGGGGCTGAACTAAAATACTTTCCCACCAACGGCGATCAAAGGAGCCAAGAATGCTCAAGGGGAAAAGGAGAGTCTGATGGGAAAACTGGATAGCTACGTGGAGACAAATGAAGTTGGACCCCTATCTCACACCATTCACAGAAATTAACTTGAAATGCATGAAAGACTTAAACATAAGACCGGATGCTATAAATCTCATTTTGCATGCAGAGCCCCAGAATAAATTCTCTAAGTTATCTTATTTTTGGTGCATTGCACATGTCAGTATAATTTTCCCTAAATACTTCAACATGGGTGCCATTAACTAAATGTAAGAATTTGTTACAGATTTCTTTTATTTTTACATAAGATTTACATACAATGAAATGCACATATCTTATGAGTACTTTTGCTAAGCTGTGATAAATGCATCATTTGTTGTAACTTAAATCCTAATCAATACATAGTAGAATTCTGCCATCACCCCTGAAAATTTTCTAATGCCCTTGCTCATCAATTCCATCACTCCTGCTCCCCAGAGCAACAACCATTATCAATTCTTGCTGCCACAGATCTACTAGGTCTGTTCTAGAACTTCACAGAAATGGAACTATACAGTGCACTCCATCCTGTGCAGTGCACTCGCACAATAAACTAACCTCTAGCCCCCTGCAGGACAGCAAATACTTGGGCATTTTCTCCTTGCATGATTTTAGAAAACAGGGAGTCTGCTTGTTCCCCATAAAGACCAGAGTTCTGTGGGTCTTCAGTCCTCATGTTGGCTGGAGACTACCTAGAGGCTCAAGTGGCTTAGCTGAACCATCCAGAACAGGCAAAGCCAGTGAAAACACAGGGTATCTGTGGGTTTAATGAGCTTTGTGATGGGTTCCTGTAGCTCTCCACTCATTTGTAGGAAATGTTTCATGAAGCTTCATTAGCATCTGGATCTTCCAGAGTTTCAAAGGACTGTGTGGTCTTGCTCAAGGTTGGAAGTCAGACTGCACAAAATATTTGGCATCACATAGCCCGGGTCCTCATTTGCTTCATCCCTTTGACCCAAAGGACTGCAGGCATCTTATCTTGGGTCCTTGGTCCTGGAATAAGACCTGTGAGGGCCCTGCAGACTTTGCCACTGGGGAGAAATGTCTTGTTTTCCTCGTGCTCTCTACAGGAGGGAGCAGCCAAAGGAAGGAGCTGTCTGCATTGCCTGTGGTGTAAGACCACCCGCCAGCACAAAATAGGAAGCCGAGGGAAGTAAACAAACCAAATTCTGAAATGCGCTCATCAGTGCAATCTGTCCTCTGAACGCTTTTGCATCGAGGGATGGTAGAGACGCAACCAAGCGGAAGGAACTAATCAGCTGGCCTCAGTGACAGCATTAAGGTGGGGAGGAGAGGCATCTAGACAGCAGCGTCACCCCCTCCCCTGGACTCAGCAGGGCAGGATGCTGGGCCTCCAGTGCAGAGGGCTATCTGCTTTAGACAGTCACATTGCTTCCCCCGCACAGGGGAGGTTTTTCCATCAGTCACTACTGCCCTGAGTGTCGGCACTGTGCTGCTGAATGCCTGGTGCTGAACCCAGGGGTGGCACCAATGGGAAATACGGTGGTGGTGATGCAAAGGGAAAATTCTCGAGAGGCTCCTATGCCCATATCTGAGGGGTCCGTGAGCCTAGGCACTAACAGAACTCTGCAGAACTGACCAAGAGAACAGTCAGTGTTAGTCCACATGGTCAGTGGGGTTGGGGAGGAAGAGGAGTTGCCTCTCCTTCGCACAACTAATTGAAAGTAGCCTAATGTTCAGAAATGTTAAGACCCAAATCCTGCCCTGATAGCACCTCCGGTGCAGAGATTGCTAAAGAGAAGTGTCCACAGGTTCAGAGTTTCTGGTTTGAACCTAATAGCAATGCTAATGGTGGTAATTAGAGATCAGGTGATGATCAAGGATGAATTGAGAAGTATCAGGGGTTGGTATACATTAAAGCTTGAGGACCGTGTGTTCTGGAAACATGAACCAGGCTGTGAAATCCCCAGCTTCTCAGGATGTGGTGGTGGGGCTCGGAGTGCTGCACGCCCAGCCAGCAAGGCCATTGAGGAAGAACCAACAGCTATACCGGAAGCCGAGGGCCAGCCAGCGGGAAAGCATGGAAGTTTTTTCTTTATGTCCTCCTAATTATAAATCCCCAATGTTGAGGCTTAGTTCTCCTTGGATGCTTCATTCAAAAAATATGTAATGACACTGTCCCTTGCACCAGAAAGGACCCTGTCCTTGGAGCTCATAATCTAACTCAGGGACAATAGTTTACTGCCTTTCTGCTTCCCTGTCGGCTTTATTTCTCCTCCCCTTTTGGCACCAGAGCAGGAAAGAAAAGGGGCCTTAAAAACTAAAGCAAAGGTGGGGCCCTCAGGTTGCTCAGTAGGTTGAGCTTCAGACTCTTGGTTTCGGCTCAGGTCATGATCTCACCATTGGTGAGTCTGAACCCTACATTGGGCTCTGCACTCACTGTACAAAGCCTGCTTGGGATTTCTCCTTCCCTCTCTCTGCCGCTCCCTGGCTCACTCACTCCCTCACTCTCTCGCTCTCTCTCAAAAAATAAATAAACATAAAAACTAAGACAAAGGAAGGAGAGAAGCGAATGAGCATGACCCTGCCTCCTACTGTCTAGATGTATTGTCTAGATGTATAACAAAAGCACACACATGGTTACGACCCTCGGGAACTTCTTATCAAGTGTCAGGCTGGACAAACTGGATGACTCCAAAGTTGCAGATGAGGCATCTGACTTGCGGACCAAGGGACAGTTCCAAGTTCCAGGGGCAAACACCACAGCCAAGAACGGATTCCAGGATTCCACCGTCTATGGTGAAATGAAAACCCGTCTCCAGGAAACTGTCTTGAGGACCGCCCACTGTTACCCCACCTGTCTACACCTTAATTCCCCTGAGACCCAGCCCGGGTCCACCTGCCCCTATCACACACTCCTTCCCTTCCCCAGGCTTGGCCAGGATGCCTCTCCCTCCAGGTGACCTCTACACCAGGCCTCGGGGAGAGCGTGGAGAGCTCCCCACACTTGTGCTTCCAGATGGTTCTTTTTATATAGCTTCTGACTTCTGGCCCTCCCAGCCCTGGGCCAGCTGTCCAGTTATCCTGGTGGCATCCTGACCATCAGTGCTTGGGTCACCAGAGGGCATAGCCACATGCCTCAAGGGCTCGAGGGCGCTGGGCCTGGATGGCACAGCCATGCCTGCCTTCTCGGGATCCTCACGGCCTGATCGTAAAATGGCCTGTGGTGCTTATATTGTCACCCCACCCCATCTTCCTGTTTGTCTCCCTGTCACTATTTCATGCTCCCTAAGCACTCATGGAGGCAGAGGCGACTCTAAGCAAGGTCCCCCTGCCCTTCCGGCAGCTGCAGTTCAAAGCACCTTTTCTTCTTTGACAATTTAAAGAGCAAGGATTGTCATATCCCAAGTCTCTGTGCTCGGTGAAGCATTAACAATTAAGTCTCTGGGGAGACTACATCTTTGGGGAGCCAGTCACAAGAGGGCTGAGTCTCCAGGGCTGGAAACAAGGGGTTCCCATCTGGGAGTGTTGAGGGGCCAGCTCCAAAGACGGGGTGCTGAAGAAGCCGATGCTTCCTCTCGGGCCTTTCTAGAAGCCTGGCCTAATGCAAAACCTCCCCTTCTTCCAGCTGTTTGAACCCCTAACCAACCACCTCCTTTCTAGCCACAAACACGTACACACATGCATATATATGCGCACACACGTGCACCACAGGCATACACACAAATGCAATGCGGCTTGCACCTACACACACACACACACACACAAGTGCGATTACCCTCAGTCATGCTTTCCTACCTGAGGCAGTTTGAAATGAAACAATTGCCTGATTTTTTAAAAAATGACAAAAATAACATAATTTCTCAGTGCGTGACTGTGTTGGAGTTATGCGGACTATGTCTATTAGCTCACCCACGTCACTGTCATCTGTCTGACAGAAGACGCACCTAAAGGGCCCTGACAGTGCTTTTCACTAGGGAGCTCAGTGCCCGTGCAAGTCACCTCGCAATTATTCTAAGGAAGCAAACATGAATTCGATTCTAAAAAGAGTATCCCCTAAATCACACTAATTGGAGTTTAAAGGCGTGATTGGATTTTGTGGTGGATGCTTTACTTCATATAAGAGCGAGTTTCAATTCCCTGAGTACACAGTGGCTCTGGGATGTGACGGGAGGGAGCGAGTGTGCTTGGGGGAGGGGGAAGGGAGGGGGAGACACCCTAGGAAGTCGCTGAGGGCTTTCCTCCTGCAGGTGAAGACAGGAGCTGGGGGGGGGCAACAGTTTGGGGAACCCCAGAAGCAGATCGAGAGGGACCCTCAAAAATAAGCTCTTCCAACCATCCCTCATACAGATGAGGACGCCGGAGCCCGAGGGGCTGGAAGCTGATGAAGGTCATGAGTCACCTAGTATAGGGGAGGGGACCAGGACTGGCCTCCAACTCCCTACTTGGTCCTGCGTCACCCGCAGCCCCCGGGGCAGCTCTGCCGCAGTAAAATACGCGTGACAGAGCTTCCCTCAACTTGCCAAGTGGAAAAGGCAGATCAGTCAGATCTCCAACCCCGGGACAACGGAAGGGCCCCTCTGCTCCCCTCTAGACAGAGGGTCCCAGTGGTCTCTTCTGCACCTCCTGTGGGTCTCCAGAAAATCTGCAGAGCCAGGACAGCCAGGGGGAGTGACCCATAAAAAAGCGGGGAAACAGAGTCCCTGACTACCTGGAACTGAGTCATCTGTACACTGGCCTCACCCCCTCCCACACACCACTACCGCCACTATCCACTCTTTGCTGGGCTGTGCGCTCCTCAAGGGCAGGGACCATGCAAACCCTGTGCTAACTCCAGCGCTCAATCTGGAGAATTCTCCAGTTCTGGAGAATTCGAGAATTCTCCAGACTGTGAATTAAATCAGACTGGATTGGATTAGCTGGTAAACAGTAGCTGGCTTCGCGGTGACTTGGACACATCAGGGACAGCAGCGGTACCTGGAAGTGAAGGGACAGGCCCCTGGCCAGGCTGCAAGGACAGAGAAATAGGGGAGAGAGATGACCTAATAGTGGGGGTGTGGCCTCACTTGGGGAACAAGGTCAGTTCACAGGAAATACCCTTTAAAATGCCCCCAGGAATTTATAGGACACCTCTTTGCCCAGGTTTAGTTTAGAAGCAGCTGAATTTCCAGAACAAGACGATAGTTTTGGAGAGAATGACACAGCCTAAGCCAAATAAATGCAAGGCCAGTGATGCAGGTCTTGAGGAAGCCCCCAAATCGAGAAATACTAGGGTCACAGAGACCTGGGGAGTCACGTGGTCCATCCAGGCCCCTTCAGATGAGGAGGCCGTTGGCCGGAGAGGAGAGGTGGACACGGAGTGAGTCACCCATGGGCGGAAGCCCTGTCTCCTGCTTCCGGCCTCCGCAGCGGCTCCCCAGCTCTGCTCTGCTTCGGCAGGAGGGGACCACTGACCTCTGTACCCCAGGGCTCAGGGACGGAGCTGAGGTGACTCCCCTGGGCTGGAGCCAAGTGGCCCCTTACAGCACCACAGAACATGAGTGGTTAAACAACAGAATCCAAGCCAGACTTCAGAAGACACCAAAGAGCACCCAGAAAGGCCCAGATCTGTCTTCTCTCCCCAGTGCCTCCTCCTGGATTCCCTCAACTCATGGCCACACTCCCCACTCCTCTACACAGAGAGAGGAAGACACAGGGACAGACTGAGCAAGCGGGTGGCACGGGATGAAGCAAGAGCTCCTGCAGAAGAGGCTAAGCCCACCAGCAAGGGTTGCCAGCCCCGTGCTGAGAACTGGAGGTGCAGTGGAGAGAACAAAATGGGGTCCTTGCACTGGAAACTTTGCCATCGGGGCACCTCACTCCTGCTCCCTCCTCCTATCCCACCTCAAGAGAGGGTCTCATGTTCTTCCCCAGGGTACGGTGGGGCAGGGGACATGCATCACCGCCTTCCTTCAGATGCAGCCACCCAGCCCCACTCTGGTCCGCATGGCTCTGTCCACACCTGCTGGACTCCGGGATCACAGCAGGCATGATGGCACTCCAAACAGAGGGGCCCATGAGGCAGGTAAGACATGGTTAGGGCGCCTCACCTGTCCGTGACCACAGCATCAGCTGGGACCTGGTGTGGCAGTGGCTTTCTCACCCTTCCATCTCCCCTCCTCCTCTCATGGGATGCAGCCAAGTGTGGTAGACACGAGGGCCTTGAAAGTCTGTGGATGCGAGTTCCAATTCCAGCTCTACCCCCTACCAGCCAGGTGGCCTTGGGCAAGGACCCCAAACTCCTTATGCCTCCCAGCATCTCCATCTGTAAAAGGAAGATAACACCTCCTCATTCTGGCTCTTTGTGGGGATAAAGGGAACCACCGAACACACGTGCAGGTGAGCTCTGGCCCCTGAAAGGTGCTCAGTGAGGGCTTCCTTGCTTGTCTGCTTCCTTCCGTGACCGCTGGAGGGCTTGGTTCTCCTCTTGGGAGCCCCTTTCCCAGGCTCAGATGTAACGAGGAAGCGGGGAGGCAGCAAATAATAACATTCACAAGCCAGACACCATGCCCTGTGGTTTATAAGGATCTCCCATAACTCTGTGGACACAGCTTGTTAAGTGGCAGAGCTATCTATGTCTCTGTGGTCAACCATTAGTAAGAGGAGAAACGTGGTGAAGAATCTGCATGCAAGGAGAGAGCAGAGCACTTGGGACAGCACTTGGGCTGCTTGGTGCATTAGTAGTCCTGTGTGTGAACCCCGTGTAGGAGTAGAAGGTGGGGGACAGTGAGGCTTGCTCTGCTCCCCTCTGTCCCTCCAGGAGCCCGGCTATGATTAAGCATGTTTGATGATGGCTATTTGTTCTGGAAATCTCCTAATGACCTACAAGACTGTTATCTAGCACCAAAACAATATTGTCACACATATTACAAATCAGATTAGGCCACCTTTGTGAAATCAAACAAATAATAAGAGAAACTGGAATGAGAATAAATCAGCCCACTCGGTTCCTCAAGATGGTCTTGTTGATTTGTGTATCCGCTTTGGACCATGTGGGCTGAAGACAAAAATTGATCCAGTCATCTGTCAGAGCTGTTGTTTGAATGAAATGCTCCCAGAAACGAAGTGAATCTACATGTATAATGTGCGCAAGCACGTAACGGGAGAAGTCCCACCATGCCACACTGCCAAGTGACATCAGGCCTACATTCTCTGGCAAGATCACACCATTCTCTACTTTCAATTTGCAGATGGAAATGTATTTCATTTTTGACATTTTTATCCATAGTTTGAGAGCACAACGTTTTCTGTCGGGATTGGCTGGAGTGAACGAGATGATTTTCTTTATCCTCATGAAAATGTTGAAGCCCTACTTCAAATAATTTATTACAGAAATCGGTCTTCTCTCTTTCTGTTACTGGGAGATCATCCTGTCTCTCCTCAGTCTTTTGATTCAACCGCTACTTGAAATAATCAATATTTTATTTTTAAACAAAAGCACTTGGACAGTTCCATCTTCACCAGCACAGAAGTGGATGGCATTGGAAAAATCATTTCTGAACCCGCAAACTTTTATTAAGACGATGGTTTGGAGACTATGCTCTGTGCTCGCTGCTCTCCTTCATTGTAAATAGCGGGAAGGCTGTCTCTCCCAGGCTCCTCTGCAGTCAGGCGGTGGCTACATGAATAGTCCTGGCCAACTGGATGTGAATGGAGATGATGTAAGCCACTTCTAAGTCCGGTCCTCTACGACGGCGACCTTGGAGGTCATGTGTCCTGGGTGTTGCATCTGCAAGATGAAGACCTAAGGGAACATCTTTGCTGCATTAAACGCTAGTAGCAGACTGATACAACAATGTTGCAGTATTTCAGTTCCAGCTGAAATATGTTCAGAGCTGCCTCCATGGTGTGGATAATAATGTATCTGAGTATGAAGAGTCCTTTGTGTCTATCCTCATCACCAAATAATCTGATTTCTCTAATTCAGAACACTTTTTGATCAAGAAAGCAAGCAGGTTTTTGTTTTTATAAAAAACATATGCCTCTGGCAGATTACCTGGCAATAAAGAAAGCTCTTACCTCATATAGCAATGAGATAGCAACTGCTGGTTTATTCCAATACAACAACCTGATGGATAAATATTATTATCCTCATTCTACATATAAGGACATTGAAGCTCAAAAAACTAAACAACTTGTCCAAGTGACATCGCTACATCAAAAGAGGAGCCAGGGGCACCATGGAGGCTCAGTTGGTTAAGCGTCCAACTCTTGATCTCAACTCAGGTCATGATATCAGGGTCATGAGTTCAAGCCATGAGTTGGGCTCCATGCTGGATATGAAGCCTACTTAAAGCGACAGACAGAGACAGAGAGAGAGAATATCCAGGATATAAACTTAGATCTTCCTCATTTCATGCACTTTTTTTCTTAAGCCACATTGTCTCTTGACACAATCATGTTAAAAAGAAGGTAGAAGAATTCACAACATGATATGATGAAGGATCCCCTTTGTATATCGTTAAGCCAGAGAAACCTGAGGCTGAAGATAAAGGAATGAGACTTGAAGGAACTCACACATGTGTAGATGAGGTCAGATTTTATGTAATTAATAGGCTTTATTTTTTGGCAGTTTTATGCTTATAAGGAAAGTGAATGGGAAACACAAAGTTTTCATATATGCCCTTTTCCCTACCCTATCATTGATATCTTCCATAATTGTGGAATATTTGTTACAATTGATGATACATTATTATCATCTAAAGTCCATAGTTTATGTCAGGGTTCACTCTTTGTGTGGTACGATCTATGGGTTTTGATAAATGTATCATGATTTCTACCCCCCATGACAGTCTCACAGAGAAGAGTTTCACTGGAGCCAGAATCAGGGAAAGATGTGATGGAAAATGTGGAATATAGATTGGACTTTAAAAAATGGATAAGGGGCACCTGGGTGGCTCAGTCAGTTAAACATCTGAGTTTGGCTCAGGTCATGATCTCACAGTTCATGATTTTGAGCCAGACATTAGGCTCTCTGCTGACAGCTCAGAGCTTAGAGCCTGTTTCTGATTCTGTGTCTCCCTCTCTCTCTGCCCCTCCCCAGGTTGTGCTCTGTCTCTGTCTCTCTCAAAAATAAACATTAAAATTTTTTTAACAAAAAATAAAAAATGGATAGGATTTGGGGCACCTGGGTGGCTCAGTTGGTTAATCGTCTAACTTTGTCTCAGGTCATGATCTCATGGTTTGTGGGTCAGAGCCTTGCATCAGGCTCTGTGCTGACAGCTCAGAGCCTGGAGCCTGCTTCAGATTCTGTGTCTCCCTTGCCCTCTGCCCCACCCCCTCTTGCCCTCTCTCTGTCTCTGTCTCTCAAAAATTGAATAAACATTAAATAAATAAATAATAAATAATGGATAGGATTTTACATGGATCAAGAACTGTGAACAAAGCCAAAGAGAAGGAAATGCACAAAGCATTATTGAAGAGGTAGTGGGTCCGTCAGTTTGTCTTAAGCATAAGGCTCAGACTTGGGAAGATAAAACAACAATGAAAATTTATATGACACTATTATGTGCCAGGCAATGCTAAACATTTTATATAGGTTAAGTGACCCACAGAATGATTTATAACAGAGATGCACGGTTACCATAATTAATGAAAGGTGTGCAAGTTAAAGCTTAGAAGTGTTTTTAAAAATGTCTCTGAAGTGACACAGTAGGTGTCTGGCGGGTCTGGAATGCACGCTTATGCTAAATGAGTCCAGAGCCCTTTGACTCAGTCACTGCACCATAATGCCTCCAGACAAAACCAAAAGAACTGAGAAGATAAAATGGAAAACACAAATTGGGGACCGTTTGAGATGGACTTGGAAGTGAGACTAAAAAGTTGTGTTCCGTCAGCAATATAATTCTCAAGAAAAGTATATCCTAGTATTTCTTTTGGGTAGTTTAAACCAGGGAAAAGGGAGAAGTATGAATCTACAACAACTTGCCTGCTTCATAACAGCTTATATAGACTTAAAAGAAAAACACTCTGTAGGAGAATCACATGATAAAGTCATATTTTGGGACGTTATTTATCCTGAAGATGGTATGTCAAGTAGATTGGGGAGAAAGAGAGCTGACGGAGAATCAGTTCAAAGTTTACTGAACATCATCCAGGTGCTGGGTCAGAAAGGTTTGAACATGAAATGGCAGTTGTATGAATCGAAGTAAAAGGATGGTACAGCAAAAAAAAGAATATCAAGAGAGAATTGACCAGTCTTGGGGATGAGGGAGATGTCTGGAAGAGTTAAGGGTGCCTGGGAGAATTATGGAACTATTTTCAAAAACACTAAAGGTTAGAGAAGGGGACGGTATCAGAGGAAGGACACTGACTTGGATTGCAGCCATGGTCAGGATTCCATCATGGTGGACTCTCCAGCAGAGAGATGGGAATCAAGTCTGGAGTTGAGTGAAAGGGTCAGGTGTAGAGTCACAGACTCGAGAGTCGCTTTTGTAACAGGGATGAGAGTGAAGGATGGAGAGAGGGGGGAAGAGGAAATGACTGGACCCTGCATGGAGGAAGGAGGACAATTCAGCAGAGACAGGAGAGGGAGAAGATCATCACTATGGCAGGGAAGCCAGGGTCCAGGATTAAATGGGCTTAGACAAGAAGATCAAGATAAGACTGTGAGATGCTACCCCATCAAGAGACCAGAGGCAACACAGACCAGGAAAGGGCGTCCCGAGTCCTTTAGTATGAACTAGAAAACATCAAGAGGGGAAAGAACAGGGATGTGGATGGCTCTGGAGTGGTGAGTAGTGTCTGGGGAATGCTCAAAGCATAGGAAGAACATGACCTTTCTCTGTCATCAAGACCCAAGAGGACAGGTTTCCTCAAAGCTGTTGTTTAGATGCCAAGGGAATGAGCAGCAGCACCAAGGCTCAAGTGAGCATGAGGAGGGCCGTTTTGAGCAGCTGAGTCCAGAAGAGACACCTTAGGCACATTAGGCAGTAAGCACTGCAGGGGTGATGGGGCTACCTCTGGAGAGAAGGGATGGGGGGACGCAGTGGGAGGGAGACCGAGTTGTCACTGCATTGTGTATTTTGAATTTCATACAATGTACAATTATTGCTTATCTGAACTGGGCAAACGGGTGAGGCCACCCCCCTTGCACGTGACGCTGCATCAAGCTGGAATCAGGGAGTTGGAAGTTACATGTGGGAGAGCAGACCTGTCCCCCGAGCAGGAAATGTGCAGTGGGCTTAGGTTCTGAGAATTGACCCCACTTTGCATTCCCTCACTAGATATGGCAAGAAAAATCAGAGGCAAAGAGAGGCTCCTCCTCCTCCACCTTCTTCTTTTTCTTTTAGCCCTTTTTCTCTCCAGTGCGTTTCCCCCCCAGGTATTTGCGTCACATGCAGCGGATTCGGTGCTGTATTAAGAGCTGGTTTTATTTTTCATTGGAAAGAAATGTTGGTTTTAACTTTAGTCCAAGAAGAGCATGATTAGGAAGGCAAATCAGCTCCTACGAATGATCAAATGGTACATTTCAAAAACAGATGGTAATGATTTCAAGGTTATCCGTTGGCTTTGGAATACCCGTGCTATTGTTCACCTCCATCAGCACTGCTAACCATGAGGTGACTGAGATCCATAAAAGCCTTTAAAGCAAATGCAAAACTCCCAGCTATTACCTAGTCTCGCTTCCCACCCACCCCCCGGGCTGATTTAGACTGCAATCAATTGTGTATGAACTCAAAGCAGAGAATGTTCAAGTTAGTACTCGACAACAAGTAATCAGAATCCCAGAATATTGTTTTGAAACTCATTTTCTTCCCTCTTCCACACACACACCCACACACACACACACACACACACACACACATGTACACACATATGCACACATACACACACCCCCACATGCATATACATACACGCACTACAAGTGTGGAGAAACACATTAATCTGATTGCTGGGTACTGATGGTAATGATGGAATTACTCTCTTGAAATCCAAATCTGTGTTAAAGCATCATGAAGGGGAAGCCACTTTGCTTGGTAAGGATTGAATGCAGACATTTCTACTTTAGGTGTCCAGAGTCTTTTGAGCTCTAGACTCAAGTTCTTAAAATAGGAGAAAAGGCCAGTGACAGAAAAGGCAGCCTGTGCATCGGTTCTGCCAGGAGGTCAGAGCTGGGAACCAAGAGCTAGACTGGAGCCAGCATGTAAGTCATTGGCTCCACTTTCTAATCCCATCATGGCGGCCTCACAAGGTAAGTGAGCTGGCCCCGGTCCTGGGCCAGCTGGGGCCAGAGGAGAAGGGAGAAAGCTGATGCCCAGCTGCCCTTTGCTGTCTTTCAAGGATGAGACTCCAAGTCAAATACATGGCATGTGGTCAGGCAAAATTTTATGCATTGAAAGACAGTCTTTGAGATACAGTTTGTAAGCCAGAAATTCCAGCACTTGAGGGACACTCTGAAGGTTTGTGGAAACTATCAAGCAGCCTGTGTGACAGAGCCAGCCTGTCCTGGACACTTTAGATGTTTGGTCATCCTGTACACCAAACTCACTTCTCACTAACCACATCTGTCTTTGACTTCATAGCTCCCAGAGGAGTTCCTGGCAGCAGGGACCAGCATCTGCCAATCCCCTTCCGAAGTGAGTTCAGAAGCCCAGAAGGAGCCTTCCTCTTGCAAATTATGCCTTCTTTGGGCATAATTAGGCTCCTGTGTTTGAATCTGCAGGGCTGGATGTGGGACAATCTGCTTCTTTGGATGACTGCACCAACTGGAGAGAAACCAAGTACCCTTCCTGACCCCAGGCAGGAGGACTGGGATATAGGATGTTTTGCACATCCCCGGAGCCCTTTTGGCATAAGAACATTAGAGAGAGAGAATTACTAGAATTAATGTTTAAGATTCTGACATCCAGACAGGATCTTGCACTCAGAAAGTTCTGGCCCACCATGAAAGTGGCCCACCATGAAAGACAGCAAGGAAGAAGTATGTCAGAGAGTGATTTATCTCCTTCCCCAAGAAGCTTGCAAAGCATCACAATGCTTATCTCTTCTGGGTGGACCTGGGGCACTAAGAGTTCCAGACTCCAAGATGGCCCCATGCCCTGGCCCAGGAGAAAGGAGCTGTGCCAGAAGCCCTGGGGTTTGAGCATTAACTGTCCTGCTAAACCTTGCCAGCCATGTGCTCCCCAAGGACTAGTTTACTCTTCACAAGGAGAAAGAATTAAAGACTCCCTTTTCAGCAAAAATGCCACGGAGGTATTTAGCACATGCTCTGCCCTGGCTCTCTGTGCCACTGAGGCAATTCCACCCTCCTGTCAGAGGGTACCTGGCAAGAGGTCAGCAACAGATGAGCCAGACCAGGATTATCAGGATCCAGATGCAGGTGTGAAGGCCAGGAAAGGCAATCCAGCAGGGCGGGAAGCATCTGGAAGGTCCATGCCTCCCTCAAGGCTTCAGAGGATAGAGGTCATCCTGTCTGGTCTAGATAGCAGAGCTCTAGCCATGAGCTCCAAGGACCTGATGCAGAACTGTCAGCCACAACAGCACAAAGAAGAGCAAGACAGGACTTCAGAGACTGAGGGCAGAAAAATAACGCCTGAGAGTGGAGAAACAAGAAGCCCATCCCAGGAGTCAGGTACAAATGCAGGGCTTGAATGGATCAGTCCTAAGAGGACAGTAATGGGACCAGGGAATAAAGTCAGCGTGAAAGCAGAAAGAGTTACTTGGTGCTGAGTAGGTTTGGGGAACTCTTGCCATAAGATCAAGATTGTAACTTAATAGCCAAATACAGCACCAATGGTGAAAACAGGAGTTCATTCTTCTAACATTCAAGAATCTGGTTATGCTTCTGGGGAGACAGATAAATGAGACCATTCTCTGCCCACCAAGGAGCTCACAGCAGGGTGGGGGAGACACCTCTGTCAACTGGTCATCGTAACAGAGTAGCCGGAGGATGGGGCACATCCACGGACTATGAGCAGTGGAACTTAAGAGAGAAGTGGGGGAGGGGGAGGCTCTCAAGGTGAGCCAGGACCAAGTTACGGGGTGTCTCTACAGTTCCTCTTACTCTAGACCTCACCCACCAATGGCAAGGGGCCACTGGGTGGCTGTTGGCAACCATTCAAGTCATAAGCAAGAGAAACCAGCTCTCACTTAAGCAAGAAAACCCACGTTGGAAGCACTTGGGTGACTCAGTCGGCCAAGCGACCAACTTCAGCTCAGGTCATGATCTCACAGTTCGTGAGATCTGACAGCTCAGAGCCTGGAGCCTGCTTCAGATTATGTGTCTCCCTCTTTCTCTTTCTCTTTCTCTTGCTCTCAAAAATAAATAAACATTTAAAAAAATTTTTTAAAGAAAGAAAACCCATGTGGAAGGATAAAGGTGGCTCACGCACCTGAAACCCAACCAGAAGTCTAGGAGACAGACTGAATCCAGGGCATCTCTGGGACTCCAGAGACTTAGGGAGCTACCAACAGGACAAATCAGCTGTACCCAGTCCACTGGCAAGGCACAGTCGCAGGGAGAAAGTCCAATACCAACCTGTAGCCACATGCCCGCCCCTTGGTTGGCAGTCCCACTAAACACCAGGCACTGTGAGAGGTACTTTCTCCCACAGAAAATCGGAGTTCTAGAGCCAAAAGGAGGGGATGGACTCTTGGGTGGCCCAAAATTAATTGAGGGCATGCCTTAAGTGTTTAGGCTGTGGAGTAACATAAACACACGTATAGATAGTTTAGAGCAGAGGGTCAGCACACGTTCTCCAGAGAGGGCCAGATAGTAAATATTTCCAGCCTTGTGGGCCATATGTTCTCTGTTGCATCTACTCAACGCTGCTGCTATAGCGTTGAGGGGACAGACCGTATATGTACAAATAGGTGTGGCTGGGTTCCAGAAAAGCTGTATTTATAAAAAGAAGCAGCGGGCCAGATTGGGTGCTCTCTGTGTATGATTTATGCCATGCTGGGGTAGAGGAGAGGTACCGGAGGGGAGATAAAGAACGCAAAGAGGACAAATGCAAAACCATTCTCTCCATGAAAATATGCCCTGTGGGTTTTCTAGTGGAGTGCAGCCTCTTAGGGAACATTCCCTCTCTCTATCTCTCTCTCTTTGGGATAAAACTCCCCCTAGGAAAAGAGTCTCTTTATAAACTTTATTTTCATGAACATTAAGTTCGGTTTCCTCTTGCATTTAACTTGTTTCCTAATTGTTTGTTCCTGTAGGGGGTTCTGTTTGTTTGCTATCTTTTGTAAGCTTTGCGATTCCCACAAGGGCAGCAGCGACCTTCCTCAGCAGCGTGTCCCCTTCCTACTGTACGGGAACCACGGGTTTCCCAGTGTGGGACCCCTGTATTTACTTGAGGACAATTTTAAAAAACACAACACAGCCACAGCCACATGCCCCGAGTTGCCATTTGCTCACTGCTGGCAAGCCCAAGAACCTTCCTCCGTATTGCACCTCAGCCATTCCAGCTCAGCCAAAGAGAAAGGCACTGGGGACTTGGAGGCAGCGTGTACAGTCATGGCAAGGCAAAAGCCTAGCCCCTCTTTGGTAATCACCTCTTCGGTATGAGGCAATATGCTGTGAATTAGTGTGTTCCAGGCCTGGAGTGGTAACATATGGTGTATCTCTGCTCATTCTACATTAAATCCTGACATTTTGCAGCTGTCAAGATAAAGCTGTTTATATGAGTAACATTGTAGTTTGTTTATAGGGAAATAATGTGTAGCAAGTTATGATTAATCAAGGTGTCTAAAATCTGCTGGAGGCTTCTAAATAGATTTGTTTTCACTGCTGTGCTGTCTCCTAAATCGAAGGGTTAGTGGCCCTCCGCCCCCTTTGAACCTCACAGACATTTTGGTGCTGTCCTCAGAGGGGTGGGTAGAGAGGGAAGCTGGGCCTCAGTTGCAAAGGCAGGAAGAATGGGGTGTTGCATGGAGTGAGGAGGTGGGGGGTACCTACCTTAACTTCCAAATCCCAGGAAGACCCTCAAAGAGCTTCTGTATCTCCACTCCTGTGTTCTGGGTTTAGACTCCAAGTCTCCAATTGGATTGTCCCCTGAAGAGCAAGCAGCCAGTAGGTGACTGAGTCTCCAGGGAAATGGGGAGTGCACCTAGCTTTGGTTTTCTGGGGTCCCAGAGATTGTGGGCCTGAAGGCAGTGCAGGTTGAGGAGTCTCGCCTTCTAGAGGTTATCTGAACTCCTGGGGTCTCTGGTTCTGGGTTCCAGTTTCCTCTTTGGAGAAGAACTGGCTAGAACCCAAGGCTCCTGAAAGTGGGAGAGAATTGAAGGTATCATCTTGCTGAGCTACAGTCCCAAGGTGAGAGTCCTCCAACCTTGTTGACAGCTGGTGTCAGGCCACCATGTGATCCATCTTAGCAGAAGGAACAAAGCCACCTGTATGACCGTGGGGAGGGCCAAATGCTAGGAGGACACTCCCTTCTGACCCTGAGCCACATCTGCCCCAGTCTTGCCCTGTGCAACAACTTGGGGCTGGCTAGCTGCTTTTCCAAATGGAACACCTTCAGATCTGGTCAACAGCCACCACCTCCCCTGCGGGCCAAACTTCACAGTCCCTGAGCACTGCTTGCGGTGCCCAGGCCCCCTCCATCCTGGCCGCGCTCCCCAAGCACTTGTTGGCGGGTCTCTATGTGGCTGGAAATAAGTGCTCCGGGATGGGATCCATCTCAGCGTCCCAGGTGACCGGACGCCCTCCACCGAGCTCTCTTGCCCTCTGTCCTCCTTCCCAAGGCCATGCGGTAATTCCTGCCCCACTGCTGGCCAGGTGGAGAGGTGGGTGGTCAGCCCCCAGCAGAAATCCAGGCCACCGTGGAGGTAGCTTCATCCACAGACTGGGAGACGCATCAGCAGAGACGCGTTCCCCCAGCGACGCCTTCAGTGCAGCGTCAGGGACCAGCTGCCATTTTGCCACGGAGGCAGAGCCAGACGTAGTAGCGGGATGAGGATGCAGGTTGCTGTAGCATCCCGGCCCCGCACGCCATGCCTTCCTGGGCACACGGAAGGCGGCTGGCAGGAAGGCAGCCGGGAGGAGAGGCAAAGAATTTGCTGCCTAAGAGAGCAGGCGACTCCACAGCTGTGGACGGGACCCTGCGTCACCACCCAACTCACTTTCAGCAGGTAGCCCGCCCTCCCCCAGACCACTTGCACCTTGCATGTGCACCGAGAAGTGTCCACTGTGAAGGCTCACAGAAAAGAGCAGATGGCTCAAGCTGGAGTCTTAGGAGACGCACCAGTTCAGAATGGAGTGGAGGAAATGAAGCCCCTGGTGGAGCCTGGGCAGGACTGGGCTCAGGGGCAGAAGGAGGACGATTCCGAGGAGTTGTCAGCCCAGAGATGTAAGTTAACTGACCTGGCCAGGGTCCAGCAGCTGAGGTCACACTGGAAGAGCCTGAGTTTAGCACCACAGAACCCTCCCTCCTGGAGTTAGGAGAGTCCCCTCACCAGTTCAGAGGTTATTTCATCTCCTTAACTAGAGATCTCAGAGATCTGATCCAGTGTGGCCACACGGCAGAAGAGAGAAGCACCGAGGCACCCATTTCATGGGTGAGAGAACCCAGGAAAACCCAAGGAAAGAACAGAGGGCACGGAGCCAGGGACGAAGCCTGCAGGAAGAAAGGATTACTACAGAAGGTGGTGAAAACAACCAGAACAGAGAACTGAATCCAATCAGGAAGCTTGGACTCTCGGTCCACCCCTGCCACCTCTGCCCACCCCCGTCTCCCTGTAGGGACAGCAGAGTAAGTCTCTTGTAAGAAATGAGTATCACATGGGTCAGTCAATCAAAGCTAACCCCCTCCCTGCCCCCATGAATGAGCAGAGCTCAGAAGGGAGTTGGCGGCCCAGCAGATGGAATAAAGGCTGCGTTGCCCCCAGCCTCATCCACCTGCAAGGGGGTGGCACTGCAGGGGAAGCACAAAGCCAATTTCTTCCCATAAAAAATGATATGAGGTGAAAAACCGTTTACTGCACGTTAGGATCCACGGTTGGGCCATTTGTATGTTTTACTGGGATGGTTATGTCACTAAACGAAGCCTGAAAAATCCATCACGGCCAGGGAGCCTGACAGTGGCCCAGTCAGGGGAGGGGAGTTGGTGGGGGGGTAGAAGAGGAGAAATGGGAAGGGATAGACCCTGGTGTTTGGGAGGACTCTTGTCCATGCTCTGTCCCAGATCACTGGGGTTCACATTGGAAGGCCCGGTGAGGCCCCCGCCAGCTCTGTGGTTACTATTCTTCCCAAAGAGGAAGCCCAGAGGTTCCCTCTACCCCAGTCCCTCTGGGCTGGGTCTGGGGGTATGCTCATCTGCCACTTCCAATTCAACGAGTGACTTTTAATTAAATGCCTATGAGCTAGGCGGGGGACCCTGTCACCTCCATCACCCATCAGGACCCTCCCCCTCCATCCTTTGAGCCATGATCAAACCACCACACTTGTGGTTAGAGAAAGAAGTGACTAAGAAGGTCCTCGAAAGTTGGGGAGCAGGTATCCAGGGAGTGGAAGATGGCAGGAGGAGAGCGCAGAAATATCATTCACATGGTTGCATTTCATCAGGAGCTCTGCTAGCAAATGCCGAGGCTGCCCACCTGAAACGCTAATTCTAACTTTAATCCTCTACCTGTACCTCTCTTCTTGCCTCTGAGGCAGTGCCTAGATTTAGCAAACTGATCAGGAATTGGGGCCTTCCTGGCCTCCCCAACAAACCACTGACCCTCTGTTATGTGTGACCCTCAGATCCAGAACCAGATAGGCCAAGAGAAGGTCTGAGTGGAGCTTTTTGTTACCCAGGTGAGAAACCCAGGCTAGTACTAGAACTCTGTTCTCCTAATTCCCAGCACCCCCCACACACACCCTGCTGCACCCCCAAGGCCAAGTTTACAAAAGCAAGGGAGCCCCAAATCACTAGTAGGCATCTTCCCTGACGCCCAAGGCACAACCCATGACACTAAGTCACAAGCAGCCGGAGCATTTGCTAGAATGCAAAACGTTCTCATCCCAGCATCCTGCTCTACCACCTCGCTTTCCCTTTTCAGAATACATCGTCTGCAGGCACCACCACATTGAGGAGCAAGGACGCAGACTGGAGGCACTGGACAAGCAGTTCCCAGTGCCTGAAGGAGAAGGGCAGGAATGTCACTAGATGCCAGGTTGGGGAGATGGGCTGTTGTGACGGCTGCCTGGACCTGAGCCCAAGATGGAGAAAACACCGGCTGATGGTCCTTGACCGCAACTGGAAACAGTGTGCGGCGTCCAAATGGACTGGCGTGATGCTGGTTTTTCGCTACAAGTTCATCTGAGGACAAATCAAAGGCTGCATTTTCACAGAATCGACTCAGCTGTTGAATTCATCCTTCGAGGTAAAGGAAATGGATGCCAGAAGAGAAAATACTCCCACATGTCAGGTGGGCGGCAAAGATGTTGTGTGTCCAGTCCTGACACATGCAATTTCCTGCGGAGCGAGAGAGAGCCTGGAATCTCCCAAGGCCCTGAGACCAAGAGTAGATAGTTCACAGCAAAGGTGTGATCCCCATGTCTGGGAGGCAGCTGGGGCAAGCGGCCATCACGCAAATTCTGGCCTGAGGAGGCCTGGGTTCTGATTCTTACTCTGCCACTTCACTTCATGTGAAGCCTTGAGCAATTTCATTAACCTCTCTCTGCCTCAATTCTCCTATCTGTAAAATGGGCAGAATAACAGCACTGGCCTTATAAGGCTATCTAAGGATTTAACACATTCCCACTCGCAAGGGCTGGAACATGGTCAGTGCCAGAGAAGTCGTAGGTGAAATCAGAGAGTCTGAGGCGAACCAAGAAAACTGAGCCCTGAAACAAAAGGCAGGAATGGTTCTCAGGCAAGAACTTCCCTGCAGGTAAAACTGGGGGTGACTGAAGGGGACCCTGTAACCACACGTACAATGACTGACGTGATGTCCTCATTTGCCTTGGTTCCTGTCATGTGTCGCCTGTGAAATGAGTTCCTAAGACATGCATCTTATTTTCGTATTCCATTTCAAGATAAAATTAGGGTTGTGTCCCTTAGGGAGAAGATGTGCCCCCCCCCAAACAAGAGCCTCCCTCGAGAAAGCCTGTTAAAATCACATATTTAAAGGGACATCAATATTTTTCTGACAGTGTATTAGTAACAATAAATAAATTGCCAAATAGGGCTGCAAAGTAGCAGGACTGCTCGATATTTGAGTGACAGTTAACATCTCTTGGGAGATAGCAGTGACAGCTGAACATGTCACCAATGACACGGCCTCGATTGCACAGTATATGAGGGACTCCTTCCGGGAGAAAGGGGGAAGCCAGGGCCAATGACAGCAGGGCGGGGGAAAGCCAGGCGATAAAGGTGGGCTGTCCACTGTGGGGCAGCCTATAGCCCAGCGCTCTGTGGCCAGGAGTGGGCAGAGGGCAAGGTCCGGGGCTAGGAGCCATGGGGACAGATCTAGGCCTTCCTAGCCTTGTGTCAATGTGGCCGAAGCTGATCTGAGTGGGGAGGCAGGCAGGGCACAACTTAACACTCTCGTGGACTGATGGTGTTTGCATCAGGGAGACATTCTGGCCAGTTGGTGGGGCTGATGTGAGAGAGTCCCAGAAGCTAGGGGTAGGCCCTGGGAAAACAACTAAGTTGGTCAGGAGGCTGGGGCACAGGGTAGAGCCCAATCTCTGTCGTGGAGACAGGGAAGAGGGAAAAAGGAACAGGGAGGGAGGCTGGGCACAAGAGACCCAAATGGGAGACCAAAGGGGCTTGAGTAAGGAGGCTGCCATTTTCAGGGGTCTACGTTCAAACCAAGGGACATGGCAAAGGTGAAAGGGGAGGGACAGGTGGGGGCAGGGAGCAGCAGGAGGATTCCAAACCCCTTCAGGCAGCGGAGCACAGGCAGGATGAACAGGGGTGGAGTGGCTGGGGACAGAGAAAGACTGTTCACCACAGTGATAGAACCCTGAGTCTTGGAGCTTCTACAAATTTTCACAGTAGGCTGATATGGGGCTATGATCATAGCTTAAAGACCATCTTCAGCTTTAAAAGGATGCCCCAGAAGCAGCTGTGTTTTAGAAGTGAGTCGGTAACCCGGAGCTACAGAAATCCAGCCTAAACCAAGCATTCCTGACACGGCAGGAAGGAAACACGTAGAGGTGCACAGACCCTGGGACTTGCTGGGAGAACGGGAGCGAAGCAGGTGTGCGCTGCCCAACCCGGGCAGACAGTCCAGGGACCAGGAAATGGCTTGTCTGCATCGCACTGACATCAGCAGAACCCTTGGTTGGTAAATCTTGCTTATACCAACTGTTTAAAAAATATTCTGTGGACACAAAACTTGTTAATGGGCTTTTGGTTGGAGGAGAGACATGGGACATTGATGACAGTGCAGGGGACCGTCACCTGGCATATATTTCTTTCGTGTTCTAATTTGTCACAATAACCTTCTGTTTCTTTCATAATAAAAGGAGATACGAAACAGAATGTGTTATGGGAAGACATATAGGATGTTCTGAAGTAACTTCTGGAAAGCTTGTGTAAGAGTCAGTTTATAAGGGTTTCTGGTGGCTTCACACCAGTGCAGTAGCTGTGGGGTCCAGAAACAAGGAAATTTTTTTTAACGTTTTTTTTCTTTTTGAGAGACAGACAGAGAGAGTGCACATGAGAGTAGGGGAGGGGCAGAGAGAAGGGGACCACGGTCTGAAGCAGGCTCTCCTCTGACAGCAGAGATGCAGAGCTTGGACCTACAAACTGTGAAATCATGACCTGAGCCAAAGTCCGTCGCTCAACTGAATAAACCAACCAGGCATCCCCATAATTATTTTTTTTTATTTTTGAGAGAGAGAGAGAGCGTGCGTGCGAGAGTGCATGAGCTGGGGAGAAGGGCAGAAAGAGAAAACCAATCTTAAGAAGGCTCCATGCTCAGCACAGAGCCCAATGTAGGACTCAATCCCCCCACCCTGGGATCATGACCTGAGTGGAAATCAAGAGTGGAATCCTCTAGTGACTGAACCACCCAGGCACCCCGAGAAACCAGCAAATTCTTAATAGGGACCACACTCTCCTTGTCCCTGGCTTCCTGTCTTACCCCTGGAATTAGGAATTTGCACCCTTGCCCATTCCATTCTGCCCATAGAGTCAGCCTCTCCCTCTCTGAAAGAATTATCTATGATCAGATTAGCCAGCTTCAAACCCCAGGGAGCTGGTGTTCTGTATCCAGCAAAGCTCCTGTGTTAAAAATGGCATGCACTTCGACCTCGACTCTAACCCATGCAGTATCTTTACCCTTGCCCACCGGCCTCCTCCAAGAGCAGCTCCTGGTCTAGAAGTGGGGGAAATATTTGGAGAGGGGTCTTTTGGGGTCCTATTTTCTTTCCTTAGTCCAGCTTTACCAACAATGAGGCTGACTTTTAAAAAATTTTTATCTGACCTCTGGTCTATTTCTGAAAGGACTCAGAACTCTTGGAAGGATGTGATGAAATGCCATATTTCTAGTTCCTCAAAAACAAAACAATTATCATTAAAGCAGGTTGGCAGAGAAAGCTTCTGATTGGAGGGAAAGTGTCAGAAGGATTGATCACAAATAACAACATCCACATAACAACTGACTGTGATGTTGTGACAAAATAAGTAATATATAGTTGGTCTTCATACACTGCCTTTGGCACAGAGCTCCTAAAATCCTTGGAATTTCCTAAGTGCTGAGAGAGATCAGGATGCCTTTTGTTATGTTAATGAGGTGACTTTTGGAAAGCCTCTAGATAACCAAAGGATGGCAGCTGGTTGCCAAGGGAACCAACCATGTGACAAAAGCCCTCGAACTTTCAGTCCTACCCCCACCCTTCCTGGTCCAGGGAGGGCTGAGGGGATGAAGACTGAGTTCAATGATTTAATCGATCATGCCTAAGTAATGAAGTCTCCATAAAAAGAAAGTTAGAGAGAGGGAAGGAGGCAAATCATGAGAGACTCTTGAATACTGAAAATAAACTGAGGGCTGAAGAGGGAGGAGGAAAGGGGAAGGGGGGCGATGGTCATGGAGGGGGGCACTTGTGGGGAAGAGCACTGGGTGTTATATGGAAACCAACTTGGCAAAAACCTATTAATTAAAAAAAAAAAGCCAAAAGGAGGGGTCTGGAGAGCTTCTAGGCTGTTGACCACATGGAGACCTGGGGAGAGGGGCGTGTCTGGGGAGGGCATGGAGCCCTGAGCCCCTTCCACACACCCTGCCCCATGGATCCCTTCTGCCTTGCTGTCGCTGAGTTATATATCCTTTCATAATAAACCAGTAATCTCATAAATAAAAATGTTACGAGTTCCAGGAGCTGTTCTAGCAAATTAATCAAACCCAAGGAAGGAGTCTTGGGAACTGGGGGTCAGAAGCACAGGTGACAAGCTGGACCTTTGATCAACATCTCAGTCCTGGGGGACTGAGACCTTTCCCTGAGGGATCTGACTCTGTCTCCAGGTACTGTCAGAACTGAGTCGAACCGTTGGATACCCAACAGTGTCGAAGAATTGCTTGGTATGAGCAAAACCCACACACGTAAGGGCTGGTGATCAGAACATTTATTCACTGAGTGTTTACAGAAGCCAGACACTGTGCTAAGTACTTTACATGTTGTGTTGTGTGTGTGCATGCGTGTGTGTGTGCATGCGCACGAATGTATGTGTGTGTGTGCGTGTGTGTGTGTGTGTGTGTGTGTTTAGTTCTTATCACAACTTTCCAAAAGAGGAAACTGAGACTGATAGATACCAGGGTGGGGACTTTTATGGCAGAGCAGAGATTCACTCCTAAGCTGACTTAGCATACCACCTTCTTCTTTTTAATTTTAGAGAGTGCACATGTGCAAGCACAAGCATGGGGGAGGAGCAGAGGGAGAGGGAGAGAGAATCTCAAGCAGCCTCTACATGCAACCCAGAGTGAAATTCAGGGTTGGATCCCGAGACCTTGGGATCATGACCTGAGCAGAAATCAAGGGTCAGATGCTCAACCAACTGAGTCACCCAGGCGCCCCCATATGCCGCCTTCTTAAGCATCACCCGGGATAGTGGGTAATTTCACCTTTTCCTATGAGAGGGCAGTTGGTCTGTCTCCCAGGCTGGTGGGACAGCCAGCCAGTACAGGTTGAGATCACAGCAGGGCGATGCTCAGATCAACAGCAAAAGATGCAAAGGGACAAGGGCAGGATAAAAGGGACCAGGGCACATGTGCAGCCAGCCATATGGCCGGGGGTGACAACTGAAGCAGTGTGGGGAGCAAGGAAGGCCTGGGCCATGATCCCCTGAGAACTGCACAGAGGCAGCCCCTGGTGAGGAAGGTCTGCAGAAATCCCTCAGGGATCCCTCAGGCTGGAAGTGTGGCCCTGTGCCATGGTTATTAAAATACTGTCGGTCCTGTTTGCAGGCTTGGCCATGAGATCATGGACATTAGAACTTCAGGGAATTTGAGACAGTCCTTCAACTCTCTGGTTCTAGGGGCGAGTAAAGGGGCCTAGGAAGGTGAATGAATTGCCAAAGGTCACAACACGAAGTAGGAAGGGAAACCCAGGAGTTCTGACTCCCCTTCCAGTGCTCTTTCCATGGTACCACCTCGAGGCTCGGGATCCTGCCACACGTCTGGTCCTACTATTATGAAACATCTATTTTAGGTGGGGTGCTGTGATAAACCTGAACTTGGGAAAGGCCTGGACTTCTAGTGTGATTCGCGAGATTGTAGCCATGTTGTGGAATATCCCAAACTTATGTTCGGCTCTTAGGACTCTGGTAAACCTAGCTCTTAAACCTTGTCAGTAGCTGAGATGACAACAAATGTGACAGAGAAATACAAGATTGATTTTCTATGTTAAGAGTTACTCCTAATTTATACACTCTATACTTGTCAATATTCCATACCTCGAGAGACATCTATTCTAGCAGCTCAAGACACAATCTTAACTCCCTCTCTCCTGATCCACCACACCCTAACACACAGCCCTTGGACTGCAAGAGTTCAAGAGTCTTCCCAAGGTCACAGAGCAAGCCAAGGGCAGGACAGATAGAGAACATCACATCGTGACTTCCCAGGTCCCAGTGCTGAAGCTCCTCTTGCATTACCTCACCTTACACAGACTTCTGTCATCAGAGGAGAAAAGGTCGTTCAAGCAGGAAGTTCACAAGCCACCGAATAAGGCACACACATGGGTGTCATCCTTGGGGAGGCACCCGCCGCAAGCAGATGGAGGTACAAGAATAGAGGTTCCAGAAGTTGAGAGTGTCTCCAGGCCAGACGGTCCTGATTTAACAAAGGGTCTGTTTGCAGTGCCAGAGGAAGACCCCAAACCCTGCCCCCCATCATGCAAACCTCCCTGCTGTTCTTTTAATAGAAGCATTCTCCCTGCCTTCCTCCCTTCCCTCCAAAAAACCTCACAAATATGTTGTGTGAAATATCAGAACTAATTAGACCAAATGGTGTTCGTATCTGTCACTGGTTTTTCTGGGGGAGAGCAGGTTGTGTCGTGGAGGGAAATTTTGTTAACTAATTAAGGACAGTTTTTTTAGGGGAGAGTGTCATGTTCCTGTGGGAAAGCGGGATGGGATGACTGGGGAGGGTTCTTGGATGGGCCAAGAATGGAGATAAAAGACACAGTGACAGCTGGGTGGCCGGGAAGGTGGTGTGGGAGAGACAAACAGGACTGAGTAAGCCTTGGGGGCAGCCAGTTTCATAGTACTTTTTACAGTCAAAAGAGGACACAGTTTGCATACAAGTGTAAGTGCACTCACCACACCAATGAAAAATACCCATAGGAAGAAGGAAGTAGTTTATCCCAAGTTAGTACCTAGCAGTCGTCACTGATGCTCTGACACAACCAAGAACAAATATATCTTAGTTTCTTTGTATCACATGATTCTCAGCACAATATGTGGCATCCATAGTTACCCCCAAATTGTGACTGGAATACAAGACAGGAAGAAGAGGAAATGTTTGTATGGGTCTAGTTTGTGCTGAAGACAAAGATATCCTTTGATATCTCTTCTCATTGAAAAATATCTAAATAGAAGTAACAGAAAAGAGAACGTGAGGATGTCAAATAAGAAGACAGGAGAAACTTCTAGTTGCCTTCATAAATTCAAAATACTACCATGTGATAAAGGGAATGGACTAATTCCAGGAGATCAAACTAGGACTCACTGGTAGAAGATATCAGAAGGACTGTGATCCAAAGTAAGGAAGAACTTTTTCATGATTAGGACTATTCCAGAAATGGAGCAGTTTGCTGTGGGCCAAAGGCAGCTCCTGAGCCCCTTGGCATTTGAGCCTAGCTGCTCAGCATAGATCAGAGCTGTTCAGGGGTGGTCTGGGTGGCTCAGTTGGTTAAACATCCAACTTCAGCTCAGGTGACCGCATAGCTCATGGGTTCAAGCCCCACCTCGGGCTCTGTGCTGACAGCTCAGAGCCTGGAGCCTGCTCTGGATTCTGTGTCTCCCTCTCTCTCTCTCTCTCTCTCTCTCTCTCTCTCTCTGCCCCTCCCCTGCTCATACTCTGTCTCTCAAAAGTAAATAAACATTAAAAAAAAAAAAAGAGCCATACGGGAAAGATTCCTGCTTTGACTCAGGTTCGCTAACTGTGAGCTTCCATGAGTAGTTGTGCATCTGACACAGGCCGTATTTCAGCTGCATATGCCTCCAAGATGATTTTCCTAGAGGAAGGAATAGGCCAAAGGCCCTGAGAAGTCTTGCAAACCTTCTTCATTGGGAAGCCTTTAACAATTTGAGAAGGATAAACAGCAATCCTTCTGGAAATGTCAGGGTGTGGCCGTGGTCCTGGCCAAAGGTAGGGGAACAGGGGCATAGGGACATAGCTTGAATAAGCTCCTCCATATTCTCGCTCCCCCTGCAGCACCCAGACTTACAAGGCCAGGCAGGGAGGTGGACAGGGGCGCCGAGGGCCAGGAAGACACACTTGGTTCAGCAGGTGCTCAGGCCACCCGTCGCGCCAAGTGTCCTTAACTATGTCGGCCACACAGCCACCTTGCCCTGCCTGTGGCCTCGGCCCCACAGTGCCTTCCAATGAGGTCCACACTGACCTTGCTAAAGGGCGCAACACCAGACAAAAGGTGGGCCCCACCCTAAACTGAATTCAAATTCTGCCTCTGCCACTCACTGGTTACATGGGCAAATTTCTCGACCTTTCTGGCCCCTTCTGGCTCTTAAAAAGGGGTGATGGCATTACTTAGTTCACGGGATTGTCATGGGGACTGTGAGTCTGCAGGCGGAAGAACGCCAAGCACGCACATGACACCCAGGGAGTGCTATGTGAGCGGCCTGGTTTGCAGGGGCACTTGGCACTCTGTCCTCCAAACTGTCACCACTGTCCTTTGAGGGATCAAAGAGAGAGGCCACAGTGGTCTTGGGTTACAGGAAGGCCTCCCTCAAGCGGCCAAGAGGGTGTGTGTAAAGGGCTGTGCCAAGAGTGGGGATGGTTCCAACAAAGCAAATTTCAAAGGAAACAAAACCAACCAGGGAATGACAGAAGAAAGACCAGAGCAGAGTGTCCCCCGCGGGACAGGGGGACTGTCTGCATACCGTGTCTCTGACTGCTGTCCTGTTCTGGAGGCCACGTGGCCATTCTGCCAAGGGCTGCCACGGAGGCCTCTTCCGGCAGCCAGACTCCTCCCCAGCCCTCGGGCAGTCAGTCATCCCTGGGGCTCCTCGCCAGCAATGGATTTTCTCCTAAGAACTTTCAAGCGCCTCCAGGTAGACTTTGGGCAGCTTGCTCGGAGACACAGCAGGAGCTGAGCGTGTGTCGGGCCTGGGGCCCGCCTGCCCTGCTCCCCTCTCTGCTGTCCCCAGGTCCTGCCACCATAGTTCCTCTCTCCGCCTGCCTGTCTGCTCTACATCCTCCACAAATGTTCCTTTTGCTGGGCTAATAACACTGCCCCTGCTCTTTGGCTCTGCTTACTTTAATATACACATAGATTACAGCTACATTAAAGAAGCTTGAAAATACCAAAGCAGAACTAAAGCAATTATTATAATGCAGCCTTAACAGCAGCCGTAATGAGACAGAATTAAAAATGTGCCAGTATAATCACAACTCACTGTTCCCAACGACCTTCCAGAACTGCTCTCATTTGGAAAGTAACATCCAGTCCTGAACCGTCAGATGGAAAGGAAAATTCAATTGTACCTCCCAGCGTGGCCTGGTCCCTGGCTACCAGGAGATCTGGCGCTTCTGCATGACGACATCTGTCTCCTGGCTAATGCTACATGCTGTTATCCATTTGCTTAGTGGGGGGCAGGGGGAAGGGACGTAGGGGCTGGGTGTTCCTTCAATGGCACACAGGCTGGCTTATGCCTCTCCCCTGCATTTGTCACCAGGCCTGCCTGTTCCACACTGGAGCAAGTTCAAGTCTGAGCAGAACCGTGCCCTGCACACAGCAGCACTACTGTTACAATGACAACTCACGTTATTTCAGTGGATTCCCACAGTCACCCTGAGAGGCAGACACTTGGAGTTAAGTGATGGCTCAGAACCACGCCCAGTGGGTGCCAGAGCCATGGCTCAAAGCCGTGTCTTCAGACCCCAGAGCACAAATTCTCACCCTGACTTTATGAAGCTGGTATCCTAATAGAAGCAAAGGAGAAGTCTGGATTGGCCTTACATTACTTTACTCTGCCGGTTAGGGTGAACCGATGGGAGGAGACAGAAGCCACGCCCAGCGGAAAGCCTTGCTCAAGGAGCCAATTCTGACGGAAGTGTCGCGGGCATCCGTGGAACAGAACCATTTACTCATCCCTCCTCCCCAGGTGCCACGGGGGAGAACAGAAATAAGACGGCAGGGTGCCAGGAGACAGAGCAGCCGGTGGGGGTGGATGCAGAGAAGGTACGGGCTCCTCTCCTCTAGGTGCTCAGGAGAAAACACTAAAGCCCCGTGGCTTTGTGAGCTGGTCAGCAGCTGCACTGAGCTTTCTGGAGCCCCACCCGCAGGCAAACCTGCCCCGGTCCAGCAGGCAAACCTGCCCCGGTCCCGCAGGCCATGAAGCCCTGGAGATGGGGATGGTCAGACAGAAATGGGGAAGGTCCCTGGCTCTTCGTTTGTGTTTGGTTTTCACAGACTTGCCTTCCCATGGACGAACATGAGCTGGCTTCCTCGTGCCTCATTGGACAGGAGCAGCCACAGCGGGAGGAAGGAGGGTCCGGAGCCACCCCTCACCCCCGCCCCTTATCTTCCTCCCACCTGAGCAGGTGCAGGGAGCAGGGAGACCTCTGCTCTCCCCCAGTTCCAGGCACGGGAGTCCTGCGGCTCTGACTCGGGAAAGATGCCCCAGGGCTCTGGATCTGGAAGCTCTACAGCCTTGAACGTGCCTCAAAGGCATTGAGAGTTCAGAATGACTCTCTCCAGCCAGCCTGGGCCTCTGGGGAGGGTCTGGAACCCTGAGCTGCAAGCTCTCCGTGGGCCCCCTCGCCACTCCGCTTAAATTATTATTATTTTTTTTAATGTTTTTTAAATTTATTTCTGAGAGACAGAGAGAGGCAGTGGGAGCAGGGGAGGGTCAGAGAGAGAAGGAATCACAGGATCTGAAGGCAGGCTCCAGGCTCTGAGCTAGCCGTCAGCACAGAGCCCGACACAGGGCTCGAACCCATGAACTGTGAGATCATGACCTGAGTCGAAGTCGGATGCTCAACTGTCTGAGCCACCCAGGCGCCCCACACTCCGCTTGAATTAGCTTTGGGAACTGTGATTTCCCCACCTTGGGTTAGCAATGGTAATGAAGCACCTTGCAGTTTGACAATTGCCTGTGGGTTCATAGTTTCCAGGAACCTAGGTCTAAAAGGTCATTATAACAGTGAAGTATTTGCCATACCAAGCGTGCTGATTGATCAGCTCGCCCTGCATCCTAGGTGAGGAGGCCGCAGTATCGAGTCGGAAATGCTGGCCTCACCACTGGCCTGTGCTGGGGGAAAGAGCCCTTGGGAGAAGCCAGCCCCAGGTCTTTCCCGTGCGCTGGCAGCCCCTCTCTGTGAAAGTCCTCCCTTCCCCGTCCCTATTTTATGAACAGAGCAATGTGTGACAGTAATTTGACTCAAATCAAGTAGGACCATGTGTCTATTACTGCTAGCAGAGAACAACCTGGGTGGGAAAATCTGGGGCATGTGAGAGGGTAGTTGCCCCTAGGACTGAGGGCTGGAAGGGCTATCTCCTGCCCATGCACCCTCTGAGAGGTCCGAGGACCTCAGTCATAGTACGTCCCCACCCCTGCTCTGACTTCCTGGCCCAGATGAGCTCATTCAGAAGCTGGGAACTTGGGGGTGGGGCGGCCTGGGTAGCTCCCTGGGTGGCTCAGTCGGTTAAGCGTCCGACTTCAGTTCAGGTCATGCTCTCACGGTTCGTGGGTTCGAGCCCCTATGTAGGCTCTGTGCTGACAGCTACCTCGGAGCCTGGAGCCTGCTTCAGATTCTGTATCTCCCTCTCTCTCTAACCCTCCCCTGCTCACGCCGTCTCTCTCTGTCTCTCAAAAATAAATTAAAGAACATTACAAAAATTAGAAAAGAAAGAAGCTGGGACCTTGGGGAAACAAGCACAAAGGAATGAGGAAATAAGAGGTGGGGAGGAATGGAGAAATTGCTGAGGTGTTGGTCTAGTTTCACCTTCTAGGGGCGAGAGGGTCCTAACTATGGTGTGGAGGAGTCTGTGGAGAGCGCCCTGACTCCCAGCCAGCACGGCTAAGCCCCGAGGTCACCTGAAGACACCATGACTCTGTGGCAACCCACCTTTTTACGTGGTTCATAGATGTGAAAGAGATTTTCAAACACCGACTGGTTTGAGGAATAGGAAACCAAAATGCGTCCTACGCAATAGGATTTAGGTACCTGATGCTTGTTGTAAAGATACACGAGGGAACAGAGAAACAAGCAAGCAGGGAGTGGGGGCACCTCCCAGTCCACCCACTCTGCTGGCCCGCACTGGTTTACAGGAGGAGGTGGAAGCTGCCAGGCCCCCTCCCCCAACCCTGGGGTGCTAATGAGATGCACGGAGGGTCCGCAGGCCTGGTGGAGTGGCTTGTAATTTCTGTTGCTGTTGTTTTGAATATGGCTTTCCCTAGTATTCTGCCAACAGCTTGTTAGCACATGGCACTGGTGAGTGAGAAGGCTGTAGATGATGTGACGCCCTGTCCCAGCCCGGGTGGGGGTATTCAGGACATTTGTCCGCACTCTCCCCAGACAGATGCTCCAGAAGCCTCTGCGGCACATGGACTCCAGGAAACCCCAGGCCCCATGTCCAGGAGCCACATTCTAAAGCCCATCCCCCCACCAAAAGTTTCTTTTCCCATCTGTCTTGCAAAGGTGTGAATGGATTTGACAAAAGATGAGGAAGGAGGGGAAAAAGGGAGAAATTAACCACACCCTCCTATTAGCACATCACATCACCATCACCACATATGCTTGTGTGCATGTGTGCTCACACACACACACACACACACACACACACACACACTCATACAAAGGCAGCCAGACACCTGCGAAAGTAGGCACTGTCCAAAGCGCTAAGTCCCAAAGGGCAAGTGGACAAAGCTTTCCCACCATGGGATATAGTGTCCACAAAGGGTAATGAGATTTGGATTCATGTCCCAGCTCGGTCATGAGCTAGCTGACCTTAGGTGGGTCATTTCTTCTCTCTGGACCTCAGAGTCCTTCTCCCCTCTGTTAGGCATCTCTACTTTCCTAGAAGAGCACCAGGCTGGGACCACACCACCTGTAACTTAACACCCAGGCACACCCAGAACCATCTATCCACAGGAGGCACAACAGCGTTGGAACTTGTTATAGATTTGAGGAGCAGAGGAAAACACACAGGCCTTTATAGGGATAAGACTGCTGACCTTGGCCCCCAGCACCAAGGCCTCCCACAGTCCATACCCTGGGGTCCATGCTGTGTGTATTTCCTCCCTTTGTTTATAAAGTCCCTAGATAAGTATTTCTCTGTCTCAAACAAGCTGCGATTCAACTGTTACTTGCTTCACGGGCCACCCTCACGTGGGACCGATCTAAAGCCATATGTTCCTTTTCCAGAACCCATTTCTGGATCAGCTCACCCACATCCATCTCTCCTTCATCTGGATTCAAAATGCTTGCATTTGGACTTCTCACCTAACACTCATCTTGCACTGCCTTATATTGATTTTGACTTTGTATGTTTCTTCTCAGCTAGATTGCTCTGTTTGCTACAAGGTAATGATGTGTGCGGTTCTGAATTGATGTGAAGGGTTTTTTCCCCTCCCTTGAATATACTTTATCTGCTGTTTATTTTAATGCTATTAATTTTGTTTTGGTTAGTATTTTCACAGTATTTTCCATTCCCGCTACTTTCAAACTTTCTGTGTCTGTGCTGCCAAGGTGTGAGTGGATTTGACAATGGATGAGGAAGGAGAGGAAAAGGAGAGAAAATAACCACTCCTCCCACTAGCACATCACCATCACCACCAACACACGCATGCGCGCACATGCCCGCAAATACTTGTATTACACCAGCAGCCAGATATCTGCCAAGATAGGATGTGGCCAAACCACTAAGGCAAAAAGAGCAAATTATGTTTCAGGTATTTCTTACCCATTCCATAGTTTTCGACCCAAAGTTAGAAATTTTGTCTTTAAAAAGGCAAAGTTAATTGATTTCTATTTACTGTGATGGCTAATGTGTTTTAATTCATTTCTATCACCTTGTTTTGGGTTTGATCTTTGTGTGAAGAGAAGCTCCTCAATGGGCCTCTAGTCCACGTCTACTGGGTACGCCATGAAAGTGAGGCTCTGAGCTCGTCACCTGAGTCCTTCTCAGGGTTGTGTGCACATAAAGAAATCTTACAGAACAGGTAATGTCTCCCTTTTGGACACAGCACATGCTTGCTGCCTGCTCAGAGACGGATCCTCCAAGAGTGGTGCTCTTCAGCTGTAACACGCACGCATTACACGTGCAACACCCCATCCGGGTCACTCTGTTTCATCTTCCAGGGGACATGGGGGCAAAGATGAGCTGAAGCACACATGATACTCAGGGTGGTTGCTGTGGGTGAGTCTTAAAGTCCTTTGTCTCTGACCCAGGAGTCTCCTGTCTTCCAACAGCATCCATGCAACAGTGACAGGCTAACTTAGTTGCTTGAAGTTGAATAAATCAGATCCCAGACTCTTCACAGATTTAGTAGTAACTACCATGGTTGTTTTCTCCTTACTTCCTCATATCATGCCTCCTATGGGAGTGATTCTGCTTTCTTCATTTCTTTTTAGCCTCTACTGCTTTGAAAGTTGTGCATTCAACTGCTTTGAAAGAAGAAGTTGTGTCTTCTTTTAGTAGCTATTCCTAAAAAACAACTTCTTAAAAAATTAAGTGTAACAACATTTAAAGTCAATCACTGTCTCCATCTCCCTGCGGGACAATAAAACACTTTCCCACCCCGCTGCCACTGCCACTCCTGTCTTCCAAGCTTTTTATTGTTATCCAAGATTTTTATTGACACCTTGTTTGTCATCCACTTTTTCTTATTGTTGCTCTTGCAGTCGGCACTCACATTTACCCAAAAGTGTATCTTTTCATTGTTGTCTTTTTTTCTCACCTTTGCTTCTGGCTTTCTACTCCTCCCATCTGGTTCGGTTTCCCTTTCACTGAGTTACATTCTTGAGTTGTTCTTTCCGCGGGAATCTGTGAGTAATAAATTCTCTTGGGTTTTGTGTCAAAAACTCCCTTTCTTTATCTTTAAATGAGGTTTGGTTAGGACACGAATTTTAGGGTGCTAGTTGCTGTCCAACAGCAGGGCAAAGGTCCATCTCCTATTTTATCTATTTTTGCTGGTTGATTAAGTCTGTTTTTACTTAAATTGTCATTCCTTTGTGTTGTCTGACTTTTGGCTGGAGGGTTTTTTTTAATTTTTCCATTTTTTATGTCTGTAGTATATCTACAATGTGTCTAGATGTGTATTTGTTTTTATTATTCACGGCACCTAATATTCTTCTATCTTAAAATTTAAATGTTTCTTTCATTCTGGAAAATTCTCTTACAATATCTTTTAAATTAAAAAAATTTTTTTTAATTTTTGAGAGATATAGAGAGACAGCTCAAGCAGGGGAGGGTCAGAGAGAGAGGGAGACACAGAATCTGAAGCAGGCTCCAGGCTCTGAGCTAGGTGTCAGCACAGAGCCCAACATGGGGCTTGAACCCACGAACCATAAAATCATGACCTGAGCCGAAGCTAGACACTTAACTGAGTAAGCCACCCAGGCGCCCTTTACAATATCTTTTCAAATATTATCTCCCTTATACATTTTCCATTTTCTCCTTCTGGCACTTGACTAGATGTATTTTGACTACATATCTGTTAACTCCCTTTCATATTATCCATTTCAAATCCAAGGTGATAGTTTCTTTTTTTTTTTTAATGTTTTTAATTTATTTTTGAGAGACAGAGAGAGACAGCACGAGCAAGGGAGGGTCAGAGAGAAAGAGAGACACAGAATCTGAAGTAGGCTCCAGGCTCTGAGCTAGCTGTCAGCACAGAGCCCAACGCGGGGCTTGAACCCACGAACCATGAGATCATGACCTGAGCCAAAGCCAGACGCTTAACCGACTGAGCCACCCAGGCGCCCGGGTGATAGTTTCAATGTATCTTCCAGATCACTAATTCTCTCTCTGGCCAAATATATACTACACATACACACATACACACACACACACATATACACTACTGATATATTACTGTCTAATATACTAATTAACACATCTAATAATTTTTATTGTAATCATATAGTTTTTCTTGCTAAAAACCATCAGTCTCCTTTTCAATTCTGTTTCTGTATTTCTCTGTCCTGTTCTTATAATTTTTATTCCTCCTTCTATGTTTTTAAGTAATTTAAACATACTCAAGTCATAGTCTATTTAAGATTATTTCCCCTAGATCTTGGAATGCTAATTATCCAGTCTGCTGCTGCTTCTAAATGTTCCTCTTCATAGCTTGTATCTTTTCATAGATTCTACTTTTTATTGTGAGTTCTTCGATGGCATTTGTTACCTTAGGTAATCTCACATCCTTGGTACATAAATGGCAGCATTATCCATCTATATAATACTATATGTTTACCTTTGCTAGCACCCCCACTGTTTTTGGCAGTTCTGAACCAGTATTTATGTTAGTTTCTAGGCATTACTTATGTGGTGTAAATTTGTACACATAGTTTAGGCTTTCCAATTGACTCTCTTCCACCCAAGACATTGAGAGATGACAAACTTTCTTGAAACTTGCTCAGAAAGATCTGCTTAGTTTTTCTACTACCTTCAGAAGCTCTAAATTTATGCCAGAAGTCCTCCATCACTCTCTCCCAACTCACTTAGATTTGAGGCTTTAACTCCCATCCTTAGATGGATATTAAAACCCAATCTGAACCCCTAAGGTTATGTCTGGGTCTTAAACTCCCTTGGGACTATCATGGTCTCAGCTCACACCCTACACTTGGGCTTTGAGTTCCTGCCTCATAAATGACACTGGGAAGTCCTGTAATTGAATTTATTTTTGTCATATGCAGATTTATATACAGGTGGATGGAAGGAACACCTTTCTATGTCCCCTAAGTCTGCCACTTTGATTGGAAGGCCTCAGTCAAACTGTAATTAGCAGTAAGAACCAGGTCTCATCCACTACAGAGCAGGCGCAGAATCACACACAAAGTCAGAACTCAAAAAGGGTTTGTAACACAATCTCAGGGTCTGACCAAGGGGCTTTGTAAAGTGGACCACGGTACAGCAGTGCAATGGGGTGTGGTGCTGCCATTCTAAAAGATAAAGAGATTTTTGTAAGTGATACAGAAAAATATTTTCCACATCATTGTTAAGAGTAAAAGATAGGTTAGATAATAATATGCACCATTCTATTGTATAAAAAGTAGACCGAAAGAAAAGACACCATCGATTTGGTCCCTAGGCAGTGAGAGTATGGGTCATCTTGGTTTTCTTCTTTTGATTTATATTTCCTACAGTTAACACTTACTCCTTATATAATAAGTGTGATGAATATGAATTTAACCTAACCCCAAATGCCAAATAAATAGAAAACTTGAGATGCTCTCTTGGGTTCCTCCCTCTCTAGAACATTTATGGGCTTACATGGTCTCCAAGGAGTGTCCATTTGACCTCCACACCCAAGTGGGGTTTGTGGCTTCCCTCTGAGCAATTCATAACCACCTTCCTTCTCCCTGCCTCTGGAGGGTTTTTTTGAGCACTGAGCTCTGGGCCTCCTCAGACTGGCAGCTGCCCATTGGTTCTCTGTCATGATGCCTCTTTGGCCCATGTTCCCATGGTAGCCCTTCAGGGAGAATGAGCCAAGGACACTCCATGCCCAGCACCTCTCTTCATTTCCTACTCCCACCCTGATTGTACTCCCAACAAGTGCTGCTGGGTCTGGTGGGGCTTCTGACAGCACCCCATTCTGTACACAAACCTGCCCTCCTTCACCTCCCTGGGCTCTTCCTCATTAACCCATGTTCCTTCTTTCCTCAAGCTTTGTTCTGGACCTCACTGCCCTTCTCTTCCAATAGACCTTGATGGGAAGCTCTCTATTCTACCCTTAAGAGATTTCCATGGCTTTGAACTGTAGGAAGCAGGAAATGGAGTATCTGTCCTCCCTTCCTAGAAGGTCCTCTGGGCTCCTTTGGAAAACTAAGTCAACTTCTCCAGTGACCAACTTTTCCAACTCCAGTAGCAGTATCGTTGCTTGGGTCACAGGAGTGTTTTTATACATACCTGACTACAGAAAGGGGGCTTCCTACCATCCATACAATTGCCCAATTAGAAGGCAACTCAGGTAACCCTAGGCTAGATAAATGTCAGCATTTCTTATATATAATGTTATTAAAACAATAAAGGACTATAACTTGACTAACCAGCATAAGGTTTTGTACCATGTCCTGCAGATGAGGGTGGGGTTGCAGGATGCATGACCCATGACCCATGACCCAGGAGAGAAGGCAGGCGGTGTCGAGGTTCTACTCTGTGGTCTCAACCCAGCCCAGTCATCAACATCACCCACCTACTTAGGGGACACTAACAAGCTATGTAGAAATTAGCAGTTTAGACTCTCCCTGTAGCAAGGTCCTTCTTTTTCTAGCTCCATTTTTGGCTGTTTTTGTTCCCTGAAGCATCCTCCAGGCAGAGATCAATTAAAATAGGGGCAAGGACCACAGGAAAGACCGAGAAAAGAGGTCTATGGAAAACCTTTGAGTTCCTTTGTCTCAGGAACTATTTTTTTCTCTACCTCTCTCCATTTCTCTCTCCCTCCACTCCTCACTCTTGCCTCTGGAAGTCAGGGAGGGGCAGACACTGAGCAGGTGGCCCTGGCTGGTGCCGGAGTTGGTGGCAGGTTGGGCAGGAAGATGCTTGGCAGCATCCGGGCCAAGGGAACACATGGCCCCGAGTTCCTGGGGACAGGAGGGGAACAGGCAGGAGCAGATGAACTGCTAAGCAACAGGGTTGGTAATTTCAGCCAGGGAACTTTCCAGCAATAAGAAATAAGGGAAGGCAGCCAGCGGGGGAGCATGGGAAGGGAGGCTGAGGGACTCAGTAGCCCATCTCTGCACAGTGATATCTCTGTTTATGTGCTTTTAAAAATAAAATCCTATTCTCTGTAGGAAGCTTTCGCTTTTCCCAACTCACAAAGCTGAATACAATAGAAAACCATCAACACATGTCTTTACCTGCCCCAGAGGACAAAGTTCCTCACACTCACTTTTAAAGTATTTCTGAGCTTTAGGAAGCACAGTGGCTGAAATTAAACACAAATCAACATATAGAGAATGGAGCTGTTTGGGGGTTTTGTAAAGAAGCTCAGAAGGAAGTAAACTAGAGTGTTAATAGGAATTGCCTCTAGTAATGGGATTATGGGTGATTTTTCCTCCTTCTTATTCTCTTCCATACTTTTCCTGTTTTTATGATGTGCATGCTTTGTTTTACAACTTTTGAAAGGCTATTTAAAAACATAGACAAAAGCAAAACCAATTACTGGAAAAAGGAACACCTATGGACTGGTGTTTCCAGAACCTACCAGACTCTAGGGCTGGTTTTTAAGTCTGTTATTTGATTTGACCATCACAAGCATCCTGTGATATTGACTGTACCCTTTGTACAGATGAGGAAACAGAGACTGGGGAGGTTAAGTAGCTTGTCTGAAGCAACATAGTGGTGACTAGCAAAGTGAGATTTCAACCCAGGTCTGTCTGACCACAGGCTGTTTATGGAGTGGTAGACAGTGTACTGTACACCTTATTGCCAAGTGCTTCTTCAGGTACACATATCTTCACGTTAAAAAGGCCCGGGTAAAGAATCAAAGTGCCAAAGCCCTGAGTAGGAATATGCCTGGTGTGTTTGAAAAAGAGCCTCAGGCCAGCTGGAACAGAGGGAGCAAAGGGTGAGGTGGGGAGCGTAACCAGAGGTGGTGGGGCCGTATCCTGCAGGGCCATAAGGGCCTCGGGAAGAGTTTTGGAAAAACTCATAGTTCATGCTCCTACAAATATGCCCATGGCTGAGCATGGTTGCCTGAGCCCCTGGGTTTTCATGATCTTTCAACACAAATACCCAACAACTAGAAATTTCTTCTGCTTCTCTTAGTTCTCATTCCCAAGAGTGGGAGTCTAGTTGGCTGGTCCCAACCTGGTAGGCTGGTAGGCTGGTAGGCTGGTAGCTAAGTGAGGATTTTGTGCCCTCAACCAGGTGGTTGCAGTAGGTCAGCTTCCCTGACCTTGCCCAGGATCTGGGTAGTCAGACAGTGACAGACATTCCATGAAGAGAAACTCTGAACGGGACTTAGGTTGTAATGGGACCCATGCAGTCAATTCAGAGACAGAATCAAGTCCAGGGGAGAAAGTACCTCCTTCTATTCCTCATTCTGCTGTTGTCCCTTAACATTACTCACTTGGTGAGACATGAGAAAGGGGCAGAAAGTCCTCTATACATGTGGGCAGTTTGATCCTAATGACAGATAGGAATAGGCAGGGAGAAAATATCTACAATTTTAAATCTACTTAAAATTACAATAAGGATGAAAACATACCTTTCTGGAAGTGAAAGATTCAGAATCTAGATTTGCTCAGTCTCTCCAAAAAAGAAATCTTTTTCCACTTCTTATCACCTGCTGTCTTGAAAACCTTCTGTCTACATTTCCTCACGTGGCACACAATGACTTTCTAAGCATCAGGAAAGGTTTTCATGAACCCTGGCACTGCGTTCCCATCCTAATCTCAGCTGGGAAATGGCCCAGCACTTGCCTCTCAGACCATGACAACTGACCCTCAGAAGCCTCTACAGGCTGAAAACAACAGACAAGCTCCCAACCTAGAGCATAGGGCCAGTGAAGGCCAAACTATATCACTTCAGCGATCCCTGGCCCCAGGACCTGGATAAAGGCATCCCTATCCTGAGCCCTGCAGAGACCACAGAAAGAACAGAGTGGGTCTGCAGCAGGGTCTGTTCTCTCCCCTCCCTAGAGCCCCCACACCAGGCCATCCTGGGTCTCCCTCCAGCAGCCTGAAAATCTACCACTTGCCACTCTGGGCTTTACCAGATTTTAGTTTCCTAGTGTCAGGAATATCAAGTTCATGTTGCAAATCTCAGAAGCAGTGCTCCTCTTTTTTATACAAGAGCTGATGCCTCTGTTACTACTTTTTCCTCTCCCCAGCACGGACCTGAGGCTAATAATCATGGGGAGAAGAAGCAATATGCAGTGACCCCAACTCAGTCCCACATTGGTCTGCATACTACTTGTAGCGCACAGCTCATTCCCCCTTCACTGGGACCCTGAACCTGACCCACTGCCAAGCTAACCCACTGCCCTCTCCTCACTGGCCTCTTAGAGTCAAGCCCAGAGTTCAAATTCCCATCTGCCAAATGAGGAACAGTTATAGAATAAGGAGTGGGAGGGGGTAGCTTCCTACAGGATAGGACAGACCTTTGAGTGCAGTGCCTGGTGAGATAGCATGAAATTATACAGAAACACAGAAACCCTTTCAACTGAGGATGGGGCAGTGGGTGTCTAGTTGTTGGGCAGTAGGAGTCTTGCCAATCCTTTGGGTTTTGATCATGAGGAGGTGTTGTCAAGAACTGTGGAGGGTGTGAGCTGTTACCCCACTCACAGCTAACAAAGCAGCATGCCACAGTTTCATGGATTCTGTCCCAAGACATGAGACTCCTGGGTCAGAGACAAAGGACTGTTGCTCACAGCAGTAACAGTACCCAGAGAGTCAGTATTTGCACCAGGTCCTCAAACAGTTTCTATAGGGCCATGTAAAGAGGACTATGTGATTGATACCTGCAACTCAGTGGGCTGAGTTACAGGAGAAGAACTTGGAAGCTTAGGGAACTCAAATCTGTTGTATCAAGTGGTAAGCCTGCTGGCTCTTCATCCCAGTGAGAGACCTACTCTTTATTGACTGGAGAGTAAACACAACTGCCTTCTGCCCTGGAGGAAAAACTATCTTTATGTTCCAAAGAGGTTTGCTAGATGAAAATCATTAAACACCCCAGAACAAAAGCAGTCAGTGCTTCTACTCACAAGATGTTCAGAAACACAAGAGACCTGCTGAGAATCCTCTCTCAATGATGGTTACACGGTGCCTGGTTTCAGAGACAATTGTTAGCAGTGATGTCAATACATAATATTGGGGAACTGACGGAACAGATAGAAGCTAAAATGTAATCCAGATATGTGAATCTAAAACCAAACATTGACCAACAAGTGTAGTATTTACCATTTGTGTCTGATAATCAGGCAGCACGTAACAATTATGAACATCAGTAAGGATGGGTCCAATAAACTTTTCAAGGCTTACATTTCACTACAGGGTTGGATATACGAGGTCACTTGGCATGGTCCCACAGTGAGGCTTTATTCATTTTTTTCTCTATTCTGTTGATTATTTCTGTTGATTTCTCTTCAAATTCAATAACCCTTTCTTTTCTGACTCCAATCTAAATTACACATTATACTTTGCAGTTCTAATGTTTGTTTAATATTTTTCTTCTTTTCTATTTCTTTTCTCTTCTAAGACCCCCACACACGCACATCTATTCATTTTAACCATATTTTACTTCAAGTTCTTGCACACGTTGTAATAGCAATGTTAAAAATCTTGTAGCTAATTACAGTATCTGGGTAATCTTTGGTTATATTTCTTTGGACTGCTTTTTCTCTTGACTGTGGGTCATATTTTCTTGCTTCTTCCACATCTAATAATGTTTTATTCTACACTTGGCATTGTAAATGATGTGTTATAGAGACTCTGGATTCTTCTTTCTTCCTCAGAAGAGTGCTGACGTCCATTCTAGTAGGCAGTTAAATTTGACTGGACTCAGACTCCAAAGTCTGTCTCTCCTTGTGGTGGGCAGCACCTGAAATCTCTCCACAGTTCTTCAATCTTCCAGCTTTGCTCTCTTTTTTGCTGGCTCCCTGGGTCTCCCTACACATGCCTAATTGTCCTCAAAGGCTTTGGTCAAAGCTTACATGTAGACTTGAGACTCATCTTGCTGGCTCCTTTCTTTCTGAGATTTCCACCCTCATTTAGTTATTCTGGCTACCCTAAACTTTGTCTCCCAACTCTTACAGCCAGTGGTTCCCCAGATTTCTGCTTGAGATCCAGCTGTCCCAGGTGGAGTGCTTGAGAGTGCCTCCCGAAACAAAACTACAGGAATATGAATCTCAAACAAGTGCAGTTACCTACTTCCAAGGATCAGCCCCCCTCTAGCTATGTCTGCCTTTGGTCACTCTCTAGTGCCCTCAGATTATTGTGTTTTATACTTTGTTCAGAATGTATAATAATAACCTCTGGGAAACTTAGTATACTATTAGCTACTTTACCATTAAGGGGAAGTAGAACCACATATAAACTATTTCAATAACCTGCTTATTCTACACTGTACTTTAAAATGCTATACATTATTCCACCTTATTGACTATTGTGTTAAACAAAATTTATGTACACTTAACTACTGGTAGCCACTTAGGATATTTCCAACTTTTGATGTAATAAAGTCAGAGACTCCCCCCACATAAGCTGCACACGGTCATTCATTTCACAGAGAGAAATATGTCTTAGTACTTCCTTTTGTTTCCATTTATCTCATCTTTTAATATATCTATCTCATATGTTTTATAGTGTATATATTATTACAATACTACATAAAGGTAATTTAGAAAAGATGTATAGATCTTTGGGGTATCTGCTCAATTTTACTTAATTCTGTTTTACAATGGAGTATATGATTTAAAAATTTAGAGGGTACAATTAGAAATAATGCTTTAATGAATGTATATGTGTATAAATACATAATATGTGCATATATCCATATATATCCATATATACGCAAATATCCATATATATATGCATATATGTGTGTACACACACACACACACACACACACACACACACACACACACATACTCTTTGGGCATAATACTGATTATTTACATAAGACAGTTACCCAAAAGTGGAATTGCCGAGGTAAATGTTGTGCATATATGTTTTTTTAAATTTTTGACTCATTCTGTCAATATTGCCTGGTAGTCCTCTAAAAGGATTGTACCACTTCACCCTAAAGCAGTAGAATATGAGAGTATATTCTCCCCCATAGCCTGCTAAAACTGACTACAGTCGGTGGTCTTTTTCCATCTCTAAAAGGATTTTATTAATGAATAACAATATTTAGGTTTAATAAGAATATCTTCCCTTACTCATAGAGTTGAACATTTTCCATATATTTACCATATTAAATGTCTTTTTAAATTGCCTGTTTATTTCCTTTGCTTTTTCTATTAAGATGATTCATCTTTTATTTAAAGATGAATTTTAAGGGATCTTTTTATAGTAAGTATCTTCATCCTTTGTTTGATGCGAATGTTATAAAAATGTTTTTCAGTTTATCATCTCCCTTTTTATCTTTTTGGTGACATTTTCACATACACAATACTTTTATGTCATCAAATTTATTAGTCATTTTCTTCTTGGTTTCTGTCTTTAGAATTATACTTAAAAAGTCGCTCCACACCCTTAGAGTATATAATCATATCAATATTTTCTCTTAGGACATTTACTTTACATTGAAACCTTTAACCCATCTGGAATTTATTATGATAAATTATGCAAGGCAAAAATCTATCATACCCTAAAGTCTTGTACATATATTTGAGACTGTTTCTGGTTTTTTTGTTGAAATCCAGCGATCTATTGAACTACTAATATGTTGGTATTAGACTCCTCTAACTTTTTTTTTTTGGCTAAATGATGCATTTTTAACATTGGGCATTATATTCCAAGAATGACACTGACAACCAGAAGGCATTTTAAATGCAGAGTTCAAAAACTACCTCATGTAATAAATATTTTAAAAACTAGTAATATTTTACTTTGAGAAGAGAGGATTCAATGCCTGTCAAAAAGTAGAAATTCAATAAGTAACCTAAGGGGGTTACAGCATTGTTATTTTTCAAATAGGTAAACATCTGTTATATGTATTGGAACAGATCTGGATGACAATAGTGGAAGGAACAAGGCAAATGAGTGGAACTTAGTAGGAAAATTCTGACTCAACAAGGGCCTTTCCTGACAACTGGGTTGTTCAGCAAGAGAACAGGCTGTCTCAGAGTGGGGTGGGGTCAGAGGTCCTATTCACAGAAAAAGTTAAAAAAACACGTAACTAATTTTTCAAAGATGCAATAAAAGTGACATTTATAACAAATAAGGGTCTGGGTTATTTGAAGGACATTCATACTCTAAAGCCCTGGTGTCTATGATCTTATTTCCTAAAAAGACCACTGTCATAACTTTAACTGACATTAAACCTCAACAACTAAGAGATCTGCAGTGAGTGATCCCTGAGGGACAGGGCTGAGCTATTGTTTTCCAAAACTTGAGAACCTCTGGTCTGTTACTTCTTTGTCTATGAGGTGGTGGGTGCAGGGCTGGAGCTGGGCTGCAGGATATAAAACACATTGAAATTTAATAGGTCCCCACAGAGCCCTCTTTCTTGTTTACAGTTGTAAGCGTGACTCGGGGTGCCTAGGTACAAAGGGGTAGTTCCCCAAGCAACAAGAAGAAAAGTGGCCCCAGGATCTTGGGAATCTCATTTCCATCTTCAGTAGACACCAAAGCACTGAGCAAGGTATACTGTGTCCCCTCTTCACCTCCATGAAGTCTGAAGAAGAGAACTCTCCTTTTAATTCCTCAGTGAAATATTCCGAGGTCCTGAGAGCTGTCCTATTCAAATAGAGTGATTTCATCTATTATTTAACCCGTCGCTTGGGGAGTGGAGGTATCTCAGCCATGCTGAGAGGCAGAGCTTTGAAGCCGCCTTCTTTGGGCTGGTTGTCCTAGGAAGAAAGCGGTAGCCCAGAACAGGAGGGCAGAGGTGTCAGCCCTCTGGGGCTAGTGTCCCTGTGTAGGACATCTCATAGCTGAGGACACTGGCTCAGCAAGTATCCAGTCACCTGAGCACTCTGGCTATAGTCTGAAGACCCACGCTCCTGACTTCATTAAAGGCACTGGTAGAGGATAAAGCACCATACGCCATCAGCTGTCCAGGCTGAGAGTAAAGATAAACACTTTGTGGGCACAAGGCACGAGGCAGAAGTGGGCGGTAAAAGGTGCCATAGGCTATTAAGATGGACATAATTAAGCATTAAAATATAAACAGAAAAGCTTACGGGCTTTATAAACATAATGTTGAGTGGGGGGAAAAGCCAAACAGAAGTTTTGTATTAATCCATTCATATAACACTTAAACACATTTATGGTATTGAAGTCAAGATAATGGTTATCTTGGGAGGGGTAGTGACAGGGGTCTGGAAGGGGGTACATGGAGGCTTCTGGGCTGCTAGTCACATTCTGTCGCTGAAACCAAGTGCTGGTTACTTGGGTGTAGTCAGTTTGTGAAAATTCACTGAGTTGTGCATTTATGACTCATACACTCTTTTTTATATGTTACACTTCAATAAAGCATTCCAACCAAGAGGAAGGTGGTAACTTGGCCCTTCTCGGCCCTGTTCCAAGGGCTCCCACAGACTTATGCCGTTTAATTCCCCCAGCATCCGTGTGTGAAGTAGGTGATGCTTTCTTCCTCTCTCCAGTGAAGGGTGCAGAAGCATGGAGGATGGGTCAGAGTGGACTTGTGTGGCCGGCAAAATCAGATCAAATCTCGGTCTTCCAGACTGGAATCCTAGGTTCAAGTTCTCACTAAATATTTACCAGATAGAGAGCAAAGTAATACCCCAAAAACCCAAGAAGGAGAGGAGAGAGCTAGGATTTAGGCTCTCTTCAGACTTAGAAACCAGAATCCATGGCCCTAAGGAGACCTTGCAAGTCAGGGAAGAGTCTGAGTGCTCCTAGGGGCCCAGTGGGTCCCGCCTTATTCAGGGACTGATCCCTCGTAGGCTCTGTGCAAACATGGGGAGCTCGTTTTGGGGGTTCTCTATCACCAGGCCATAGGGATCCCTCCACTTAGGGCTGGAGCTGCTTCACAGACTCCTCCCAGGTCAGAGTAGCGGGGGATGGGGAAAGACAGGCAGAAAATGCAGGTGGCCTATCCCAATTCAGACACTTAATCAGATCAGTTAAGCAGAAACATGGCCTCAGACAAAATTAAATTATGGTTTCTTCATGCCCTAGTGGAAAGTTCATTGTCCCAGGCTTCGGGAAACTGTTCCAGTTACTGGCTCTGCCATTAAGTATCTGTTCTAACCTCTCTGGGCTTCGTTTTCCTCATCTATAAAATAAGAAATTTAAAAGATATTTTCTCTACCTCCCTTTCAGCCCAGACTTAGGACATAAAATATTGGAATTTGAATTTCTACCAGGAAAAACCATTATAACCCCAGATTTGAGCATAGGACTTTGATACTGAGTTTAAGTCTTGACTCAAAATGTAGTACTTTGCAATTTCTTGGAGTCTCAGTTTCCTGTTTTGCAATAAGGGAAGATGATCACTTATTAGATGGTTAGATTATATTGATTAGAACAACCACTCTTAAAGATTGTTGCTAAGATTCAATGAGTTAATGAGTGGTTCTCAAACTTGACCTTGCTACAGAATGACACTGTGGGGGCAAGGGACTTATTATAGCCCCCTGCTGGGCCTTCCTCCCAGCACCTTGGACTTATTAGGCCTGGAATGGAGGCCAGGAAGCTGCATTTCTATCATGTTTCCAGGTGATGCTGATGCTTCTGGTCTCAGGGTCATTCTTCGAAGACACCCTGAGTTAGTATTTTTAGAAGCCCCATTACTCATAGTGTACAAATCTAAAATGGTTTGACTCAATCCAAATGAGAAGTGGTTCCTCAGTTCTAAAATACAACCATATAGATGATTCCTGATCTTATCTGACAGACAGTTGGCATGTAAACCAAATGTCCCCCAGCTCCATCAGCCTATAGATTTTACTGAGACAGTGTTAGCATTGATGACCAAACTTACTGCCTCCTAGCTTTGAACTACAAATTCAGGAACAGATATTTGGGGGGCTCTCCATAGGTTTATGTGTGGGTCTCATGTTCTTCTACAGGGTTCTCTCCTTATTGATGTTGCTCCTTCCCTGCACCCCAAACCACTCAGTAGTGGTCCTTTGTCATGGCTACTCCTGCTGGTATGTTCTGGAAGATGTTGCTTTCCTGGCCAGAAGCTGTCTCCCACAATGCTGCAGCTTCAAAACGCTGAAGGTGCCAAACAAGGCTACCTTCCCTTCAGCACCCGCGGAGATGTCATTTCCTCACAGAAAAGGAAGGATGGCTCTCTCTCAACCCTACCACCCTTATCATTGAGCCCTAACATTTGTGCCCTTCATGGATACATGTCATGGCAGAGAATACACATCTTTCATTTCACATGACTGCAATTGCAAACCTCTCTTCCAATAAAGTCTGCACCATGCGACCAGTTCTGCCATTGGTTTATAAGGGGAAATGTGTGTGTAACTTCTGGGTCAAATTACCAAAGAGGGGCTGTGAGTTCTCCATGCCCCATGTTCCTTTCCCAGGGATGTAGGTTCCACATGTTCCAGAGGCACAGTACGTGCAAATGTCCTGTGTTCCCAGGTCATTTTATAGAGGGGAACAGCCTTGGAGACATTAAGCCAGCACTGACTTGGTGAGAAATAAACCTTTATGTGTAAGACCACGAAGATTTCCCCCCACAGCACAATTTAGCCCCACCTTACACAAAGTTCCTTTAGCCTTCCTTGGACCTCTAAGACCCAGCCAACAAGTTGGAGACAGGCCAGAGAAGAGACACCATAAGGCTCTTCCTATCTCCAAATCTTTCCCTTTCCCTCTAACACGTTTCCCTCTTACTCTACATAAATAGCACCTGCACATAGTCCCAGGAGAGCCGTGTCATAAGCTCACTGCTCAGGAGATCAACCAGGTTTTTCTGAAGTTCCAGTTGGAGCTGGTACTTGTCAAGTATGAAGATAAATCATGTTGAAATTTTTATTATATATGTGTCTTGAATTGATAGCCTAATTTTGGGAGAATTGATATCTTTATAATAAAGACTTCCCATCTACAAACATACTGTATCTCAATTTATTCAATTCCTCCTACATTACTTGAACTTTTATAACATTTACTTTATTATAATTATTCACATGTGCTTTCTAGTTTTTTCTTACTATTGTAAATTGCATCTTTTTCAAATTAAATATTCTAACCTGGTCAGTAGTATTGTGCAGAATGCAACAAGTCTGGATAAGATGAGCTTTTTTTATTATTATTTTTGAGACAGAGCGTGTGCATCCATACACAAGCAGGCCCAAGCTGGGGAAGAGCAGAGGGAGGGGGAAAGAGACAGAGAGAGACTCGCAAGCAGGACTTACACTATCAGTGGGGAGAACACCATGGGGCTTGATCCCACAAACCCTGAGATCATGACCTGAGCTGAATTCAACAGTCAGACACTTAACTGACTGAGCCACCCAGGAGCCCCTGGATAAGTTGATCCTCTACCCAGTAAATCTGACTTTAAAAAAATATTGATAACTTTTCCATTAGCCATTTGGGTTCTTTGTAGAAACAATCAAATAATGTGTAAATAACAATTACAAGTTTGACTTTCCAGTTCTTATTTTCTCATTTTATTTTTGTGTTTAATTGCATTTGTTACAACCTTAAGCACAATGTTCACACTAGGGATGATAGATCGTGAACTTTCCTGCCTTCTTCCTTTAAGTGGGAATGTTTCTGGGTACCTCGATGGTTCAGTCGGTTAAGCATTCCAACTTTGGCTCATGATCTCACGGTTCGTGGGTTCAAGCCCCACATCAAGCTCTTTGCTGATAGCTCAGAGCCTAGAGCCTGCTTCAGATTCTGTGTCTCCCTCTCTCTGCCCTTCCCAGCCTGCACTTTGTCTCTCTGTCTCCCAAAAATGAATAAAACTTTAAAAATGTTTTTTACATCACTTAGCATCAGGGAAATACAAATTAAAACCACACTGAGATACCACCTCACACCGGTCAGAGTGGCTAAAATGAACAAATCAAGAGACTATAGATGCTGGTGAGGGTGTGGAGAGACGGGCACCCTCCTACACTGTTGGTGGCAGTAAACTGGTGCAGCCCCTCTGGAAAACAGTGTGGAGGTTCCTCAAAAACCTATCAGTAGAACTCCCCTATGACCCAGCCATAGCATTGCTGGGGACCTACCCAAGGGATACAGAAGTGCTGATGCACAGGGGCACATGTGTCCCAATGTTCATAGCGTCACTTTCAACAATAGCCAAACCATGGAAAGAGTCTAAATGTCCATCACCTGATGAATGCATCAAGAAGATGTGGTGTGTGTATATATATATATACACACACACACACACACACACACACACACACACACACACACAATGGAATACTACATGGCAATGAGAAAGAATGAAATATGGCCATTTGTAGCAAAGTGAATGGACCTCGAGGGTGTCACGCTAAGCAAAATAGGTCAGGCAGAGAAGGACAGATACCATATGTTGTCACTCATAGGTCTAACAGAAGAAACCTAATAGGAGACCTTGGGAAGGGGAAGGGGGGAGGGAAAGAGTTGGGGAGAGGGAGTGAGGCAAATCATGAGAGACTTTTGAATGCTGAGAACAAACTGAGGGCTGAAGAGGGAGGGGGGAAGGGGAAGGGAGGTGATGGTCATGGAGAGGGGCACTTGTGGGGAAGAGCACAGGGTGTTATATGGAAACTAACTTGGTAATAAATGATTAATATAAATATATAAAAAAATAAAAATGCTTTTTAATAAAATAAAAATAAATGGGAGTGTTTCTAATCTTTTGTAATTAATTATAGTATTTGCTAGGAGAAGTAGATGCCAGCATTAGATTAAGACACTACTCTTAATTTGCTAAGACATCATGTTTTAATCATAAATGAGTATTGAGTTTTAGCAAATCGTTTCTCTACATCTATTAAGATGATCGATTTTTTCCCCTCATTTCATCTTTGAAGAAAACAAACTGATGGCTGCAGCCAGGACAGAATCAGAGTATCAGATTATCAGAACTGGAAGCCTCCTGAGATACCACCCAGAGTTCTCAGTGAGACCGTGGCACACAGTGCTAGGAAAACTTGTGCTGTTCAGGACTGTCATACAGATTACAGGAGGGCTAGCAAGCCTGGCCTTCACTCATTAGAAGCAGGATGCACCCTCTAAGTCATATGTAAATCACAAACCATCCCTACATATTTACAAAGGTCAGCAGAGGTGCCAGTGTGTAACTTGGACACCAAAATGTCGCAGAGTTGCCCAGGCCTGCGGGGCTTGTGCTAACCCTGAGTTACCAAGTTCTTCTTTCCGATTCACTTTAGAGTGGGTTTTGACTCCTCCCTCCTGTGAAAGCTCCACTCCCATGCCCCCAACCCCTGCTAAAGAGGTGTTGAATTGTTTGGATTCCTTCTAATTTACTTTTGCTCCTGCCTTGAGCAATCCTTCCAGGGATCCCTAGTTTCCCTCACTGTAAGTAATTCTAAAGACCCATCTCTCTTCTCCAAGGCTTGCTCTTCTCTAGAGAGTCATGCCTGACCTGATACCAACCAGTCCAGCCAGTCACACTTCGCAGATACAGTGGACCTCAGCAATAAGTGAGAAAAGAAAGGGACGTCTCAAGATTGAAGAGACAGGTGCCCCCTTGCATTCTGTGCTCCCTGCCCTCCAGTAAGAGCAGACCATCCAAGTGTTCCACACTGTCTCCTGACCTTGACGCACAGGCTGAGTGCCAACAGCTACTCAAGGAAGGTTCTGCCCAGGCTTCCACAAGCCTGACTTTTTGTGGGCATCAAGGGCTCAACCTGCGTCCTCTTGAGAAGAACAGGTGCAAAGGTGAGTTCTTACCCTATGTCCTTACGTCCCAAACCACTACAGCTGGGGAAGTGGAGGCTCTGGGCCAGGGAAGGGGTGAGGCAAGGGAGACAGTGGTCATGGCAGGGGCACATAGTCAAGGTTCTGTCCAGAGGACAGACTTTATTGCCTTCCCCTTGGAAAGGAAAGCCAAAGCACCAGATCCACCCTGGGACCTGGGAATTCACCAGGAGCCTTGTGAAGTCATTTTGTCCCGTCTGCCCAACCTAACCAGTACATGTAAACCAGGAGCTTTCCTAGTTGTGGGGCACTTAAGCTCCCTCACTCATGCTGTTATTCACACATTCAAACATTTCTTGAGTATCCACTTTGTGTTCAAAGGTTAATAATCCAGCTCCCATGCTTGAGTGCTTCCCAATCAGTGGGGGAGGAATACAAGAACATGATTCCAGGAGAGGGTGCCCAGGGCCCCGGCACAGGTACACCGAACATCAACAGAAGGGAATGACTGTCACCAAGGGGGAGGCTGGGAAGGCTTCATGGAGGGGGCTGCTGCTCCCTCTGTCTGAAACTTGTCTGGGGAGTGACCAGGCAGGTATATTCCATCCCGGCAGACACTGTGGGTGGGGGCATCCATTCTACAGCTCCCCCGTTCCCAGTTTTTCCTGCTCCTCAGGAAGACTTCCGCCACAACTAAACTGAGGATCTGGACTCAACCCTTCAGTCAAAAAGCATCTAAGGAACTAGGAATGGAAAAGATACTACCAAAGACGCCTGCATTAGGGGCAAAGGGGGTGTGTGCAAACCTGGCTGGCTGGCTCAGCAGTGGAGGACTGGCTGCAGGTGGATTCTGGGTCCAACACAGGCGCCTTTTGGTTGTCAAAGGATGTACATTTGAATCACAGATGCAAGCAACTGGAAGACATTTTAGAAATCATTATTCCAATCCTTTGATATAAAATCTACCATAACAATTTCCTCAGTTTCAATTGTCCAATTTTTTGATTGTCATGAAATAAAGATTGTCAATGATGAAGAGAGAAAAAATAGAATGCTTAAACCCTTTAAAAATTATCCCAATGGACGGCATGATATAAAAGGCATTCTTCTCCTGCCACTTACTAGTTGTGTGACCTGGCACAAGTCATCTAACCTCCCTGAAACCTCTACTCATTTGTAAAATGAGGACAAGGATATATACCATGAAAACAATGTGCATTTGGCAGGTGCTTGATAAATGGTAGCTAGTAAGTACTATTATTCCTAGGAGCTCAAGAGCAGGAAGATAGCTCCTGTGTCTACCATTTCTGAGAATAATTTCTAAGCCAGAGCTGTAGCCCAGACCATACCTAGCAAGGATGACCTTCCAGAGTAAATGAAAATGGGATTCAGATCATGGAAGACTTGCCATGTCAATAAGGCAGAGTGGGGAAGTTACCATCAGTTACCATATTAAAGGACTCGAAGGGGAAATTCCAGGAAATGCAGTTTATGCATCCATCCACCATCCGTCCATCCATCCATCCATCCATCCATCCATCCACCATCCGTCCATCCATCCATCCATCCATCCACCATTCATCCATCCATCCATCCATCCATCCATCCATCCCAGGAAAAAAATGGGAGCAACAACACTCAAATGCCATGAGTTCCTGAATGTCAAAAACACACCCTACCCCAAAGCACATGGACAGGAAAGTCAACTAAGACAAAATTCAGATGTCCTGGTAACAAACTTTAAATATTTATTTGGCTTTATTGACAACTTAAAATCTATAAATAAAAATCATACCATTTTTTCCCACCTAACCTGTGGCAATAGTTTTAAAATGTGAAATCCTCATATTCATAAGGGTGCTGGGAAACAGTCACTCTGAAGAGTGGTACTGGGAATCCAATTTGAGGTTGCTCTCCACAGGAAGAGAGGTGGGGGCGGGGCAGCTGTAGAGCACGTACCCCTACCACCCATAACACCTCCAGATGGGACCCATCCATGTGCAGTCCTGCCCCCAAACAAAGGCTCCAACTCCTTTGTGTATTTCCTTTGACCTCTTTGCTTTATTTCTAGAAACGTATCCTTGCAAATAGCAATGGCATGTACAAAACATATAGCTATAGAGATGTTCCTCACAGCTTTGTGAGTAATATTTAAAAGCTAGAAACCCTCAAGTGCCAGCAGTGGGCACTCAGCCAAGGTGGAAGTGTGGCCTGCTAGCTCCTAGACTTGGGAGCCAAAAGGAATGCACTGGGATTCAAACTCCAGCTCTTGTGCTCACTCCCTGTGTGACCTTGGGCAAAATATTGCCTAAAAACTTGTTTTCTCATTTATGAAAGGTGCATAGTAATAGGATTTACCTCATAGATCCCTAGTAAGGAATAAATTAGATGATGCATGTAAAGCATAGCCCATAGGAAGCACTTTATAAATATTTGCTATCATTAAATAAATTACACTATAACCATATGATGAAATTCACTGCACCCATAAAAGAGATGTTGTAGAAAACTATCCAATGATGCTGGGAAATGTTTATGGATATTGTTAAGTGCAAGAAGTAGGTTATTTACTGTATGATATCTGGTTTTGCTGAAAATATATTTTTTTCAGAAGGAAAAGAGCAAAATAATTTAGAGCAAAATGCTAACCAGAGTTACTTCTGAGTGATGGAAGGATAGCAGGTTTTTGTTTTCTTATTTGGGCTTTCCTGGATTTGCCAAATTTTTCCTCAAAAGGGAGGTAGAAAGAGGATACCATCAGCAACGTGACTCTGCTTGCTACTTATTTTTTATGGTGAAGATAGACAATAACTGATTTTACCCGTAAAGACATTCTAGAAAATAGGGGGAGGGAGGGAGTGGCATCCTACAAAATTCCTCATAAACTGTTCCTGTCCCAGCCCTTTCAGGGAGGAAATAGCCTAAGAAATCCCCTAACCCAGAGGATGTAGGACCTGAAGGGCTTCCCCGGAGTCTGTGGGTGCTACTTGGGAACCCACCCTTAGTCCCCTCACAGAAAACAGGTGAGGTGGAGGAGAGGTATCTTCCTTCAATCTGCACACCCATCCCTCCCTCTTGATCCTGGAACTTGCCATCTTCTTTGTTGCTGTTTTCTATTCAGCCTGCCTGGGGCCACTATTTTCCCACCATGTAAAGCTTTCATGTGTTTTTCTTGACCACTGGATCCTCCAGGGCAAAGCAGAGACCCCAGAAACCCCCCCTAGCTAAGTTGGCCCCAGTACACAGTCCAGGGCAGGGCTGGCTATTTGCTGGCCATGTCCCCTTCAGGTCAGGCCAGAGCAAGGAGGAAAGGAAGACAGGACAAAAGGAGAGAAGTGATGAGCACATCCTTTCCTTTGGGCAAAGGAGGAAGAAGGTGAGTTTGAGGCCTGAGATACCGTCACCTTGCCTTCACTCCTCTCCCCAAATTTATCCCAACCCCCCAAGTTAACCATGTTTTCCCAAGAGCACGGAGAAGTGGAGGCCAGTGGATATGGATGGCATACAGAAGTTGCTTTCGGGGTTTTGTTTTTTCGGGCTGGAAGCCAGGGGTGGGCGAGAGCCCTGCTCATTTCGGGGGCTCCATCAGCCTTACTTAGCCTTTTATACTGCGTGGCTCCACCCACAGAGCGCCCCCTCCAATCACGTGTAGGACGGATTCGTGGAGCCGCTGTGGCTGTCTAGCAACCCGCCATTACTCTCCAGCTCTCCCCTGGGTATTTGCACACTGGGAATGGCTTTCTGGGGAGGTTGTTTTTTTTGTTTTTGTTTTTGTTTTTAAGGTAGTTAACCCGATTGGATGTACCTTAAATGTTTTGAGTAAGAGAAAGCTTTTCTCAAACCGTGTCTATAAAGTAAAAATGACACTGATATCTGCTGACTTGCCAAAACCACAGGATGATTGGTGATGAATGAATGGGACTGTCCCAGAGAGACTAGAATGTCCCCTGGAAAAGAGATATTTTAACATAGAGAGAGGTCTGAGGCCCAATTCTGTCTGACTGCAAAGCCCTGTTCTTAACTCCTACTTTCCACCGTCTTGGGACTAAATGTGGCTCGCAGACTGAGCCAGAACCCTGATTGGAACGACCACGTTAGAGCAGCAGCCTCAACCTCTCAGCGTTCAGTACCTTCAAAAGCCAACGTGTCCCTTTCTGTATTGTCTCTACTCGAGAACTTTGACTCCCACCTGCCTGATCCTTGTCATTGTTTCATTTCAGTGGGGGAAGTGGCAAGGGATGCCATTTGGGGATAAAGATGGAAAAGAGAAAAGGCATTGTGAGCAGAGCCAGGTGGAGGCTGGTGGCAGCCAATCCCTCAGTGTGAAGGTCCCTTGTTCTCCCCTTCTGGCCCCACCTCCCTCCCAGCATTGGCTGGAGGGCACAGCCAACAGGATCCCACCCCACTGCTGACTTATTAAAGACTCCTTCGTCTGGGCAGGAGCTGTGTCTTTTGTTTCTGAGAGCTCAGGGCATCTTGCAATGCCAAACGGCAACAGCTGGACTCTGAGTGGCCCGACCTGGAGCAACTCTGGACTGAGTCAGAAGCTGTGCTTGCCTAATTAAGTTAGGACCTGTCAGGCCCCAGTTAGCCATAAATACACAGAAATCTGAAAGAAACTTCTCAGATAGGAAAACAGACGAGAGGCTGCAGGCAGAGTGGCAGCTATCTGTGCGACCCCCAGGGAGGCAAACATGGACCCACCCATCGCCACAAGAGTCCTTCTCCTTGCGTGAGCTGTCTTTAGAAATCAGGCCGCACTGTAAACACTGAGATAAGGTAGTATAGTTCCCACGAGCCCATGAGGCTCGGGATGAGGGCAGGATGAATAGATGGGTGGGGACCTGTTGCTGGACATGCTTGTGTCAAGGTTTTGGCACATATGATTCTAGAGCAAGCTCCCCTCCCCCCGGGACCCCATAATAGGCTCCCCGTTGCCAGGAGCAGAATTTCCCATCATCCTCCCCTCCTCTTGTCAATGCTAGCACTGCCTGAGCTGGAAGGCGGGCTGACAAGGTTAAGGGGAGAGAGATCTGATATGCTATCATGCCTCTCCGCTCCATGACAGGCAGGCTTGTCTGGAGTGGGACCATGGCTTTCCTCTGCTCCCCTCCCCAAATAACCCTCTGGTGTGCCAATCAGAGAAGAAGATAAGAAGCTGACTCTGAGTCCTGCTCCCAGAGCCTAAACCTTGAGGCAATTATTTATGGGAGCTCCGCAGTGTCGATCAGCCTCCAGCCTGGGGCCTCCTTTCCACGAGCTGCTGCGGCAGCACCACGTGGAAGGTGTCACAGCAGCCGAAACTGCACTCAGCCGGGGTGGGAGGGAGCTCTCCTACCCCACCCCCGTGCGTCATGTCATGCTGGTCACCATAACTTGACAGTGACAATCGCTGGGAGAGCATGCCCCCCACTGAAACTATAGCTGTGGGACAGACCTGCCCCTATGCATGGCGGCCCATGAGTGCCCAAGCAAAAGTCCACACCCCCACCCCAGGTCACCTAGGACAACTCAAAGTGCCAATTAGGGTCACGCTAAAGATTATGTATTGTTGGTCCCCAGTGAGGTAAGCACAGAAACTGAGCTAGCATTTCAAGACTGTTATAGCAATCTGGAAGAGTAATCGTATAGGTTTATTCTAGTAATGCAGAGGGGACTTGTATCTTCCCATCTTTTTATTTCACTTTCCCAGAAACATATTCTAAAAAATACATTTTTTAAGAAAAATATAGATTTTACAAAAATATCATTCTACAAGAAACTGTCAAAGAAACACCCTGTTCCTTCATCCCAGATGGTGTGAGAAGCATGGGTCTAGATATAGTCCACTGCTCCGGGCACATGGCATTGCACCCTCCAGGCTACTGCCTACTTGTCCTCTTGGTGGGAATTCTGAGCGCGCGAGAGCGGAGAAGGAGAGAAGAGGAAAGAGACAGGCAGGCTGGCCGACAGAGGAAGTACTTCCTTCCAGGAGGGCCCGCTCCAGCTGAAACCAGACAGCCTGGATTCCAATAAAGCGGCACAGCAAATCTAGTCCTTTCTGGAACCCCTTCCTGAGACTATGGCTATGGGGAAAGTCAAAATAAAGGCAGCAGTCCACTGCAGGCATGGTCCGCAACCCTGAAAACATCCATCCTGCAGCGGCCACTCCCCTCGCACGGCCTGGCTGCCCCGATGCCCCTCAACACCTCCTTTCCAGGCTGGAGGTTCTCACCTTTGGAAGAACACAGACAGATCAGGACCTGAGCCCCCACCTATCGCTCAAGCTGAGTAAGACCTCCAGAGAACGTTTTCCAGCTCAAGCAGAATACCTAGTGATGAGGGGCGCCTGGGTGGCTCAGTCAGTTAAGCATCTGACTTCGGCTCAGGTCATGATCTCACGGTTCGTGGGTTCAAGCCCTGCTCGGGCTCTGTGCTGACGGTGCAGACCCTGAAGGCTATTTTGGATTCTGTTTCTCCCTCTCTCTCTGCCCCTCCCCCACTTGTGCTCTCTCTCTCTCTCTCTCTCTCTCAAAAATAAATAAACATTAAAAAAAAAAGAGAGAATACCTAGTGACTAAAAATCAAAAGCACTGTAGTCAAACATATTTGATCTTGAGTTCTGACACCTCCACCCCCTACCTATGTGACTTGGGGCCCTCTACTTTCTCTTCTGGGGCCTCGGTGTCTGCATCTACAGAATGGACATGACATAACAACACATAATACCTACTGAATGAATGGATGCACTATATACCAGATACTGGCTATTTGCTTTACCTGGAAACTCTCAACTGCAAGAGGTAAGTATGTCTATTTCCAGCCTACAGGTCAGGAAACAGGTTTAGAGAGGCTAAGAACTTGCCACGTTCCCACAGTGACTAAAAGTCAGGACTCTGCATCCTGCAGTCCTCTTCCCAGAGTTCTCATGTTTGATCATTGTGAGATGCTGCCGTAGCTTCACTACCTGCCTCATGGGCCTGCGGTGAAGATGAAATAATGCACTTATCACAGTACCTTTCTATGTATGAGTTGCTATTGCTTTCGACATGGTTTTCCAAGGCTCCGGGAGGCCTCTGAATGTCCCCTGGCTTCAAGGCTACCACCGAGGGCAGTGAAAGCTTGGTGAGTTCCAGAAGGAAGCAAGCCAGGGTTTCCTTGGCAGGTAGCCCAGCCTGCACATCCTTTCACAGTCCAGGGTCTCCTAGAAATATGCCAACAGCAAATCAAAGGCTCTGAAGCAAATCTCAATAGTTACTCAATTTCAGGCTCCAAAGCGTTTTCAGCCCTGCACCTCACATCCAAGCTCTCCCACGTTCCCAGCTTCTGGATCCGTCCACTACACCTTTCTAAATGCTGAGCCCCTCTCTGTGGAAGACCAGAGATACCGACTATCAAAGATGGGAGTAGGACCAAAGGGCATGGAAGACACTTGGGGAGGTCGCCTGAGTGTCCATAAATATTTACGCCCTTTTGACGAGTTGGAGCCAGGACTCTCGCTGGGGCTTTCTGCAGAGGATATTTAGTGCAGGATTAGGGGAAGCTGAATACCAACTGCTTTTCCTGCTGCGCCCTTGAAAACCTCAGAAAACCCAAGCTACCAGCACATTCTGTTGAGGGTCAGCTCTGTGTCAGTCAAGGTGTCCCTGGCATCTCTAACCTGTACAACACACGACAGCGTAGGTATTAGTATTCTCACATGACATATCAGGAAACTGAGGCTAGAGAAGATAACGCAGCTGGCCTATGGTCATGCAGCCAACAGGTGGAGGAGCTCGGATACGACCCAGCTCTGATGAGCACTGGTGTCTGAGCCTGTCCCCCTCCCGGACGCTCTCTGTGCCCTCCTCCAGGGACAGGATCCTGGATCTCTACTCGGTTCTAGTTGCCTCCCCCTCATTCCCCCTTTCCGGAGCTCCTGGAAGGACTTCGCTGCACCACCAGCATCTCATATAAATTCTAGCTTCTACATCACCCTGCCGGGAGGTAGAGGTATGGGCTCTTTACCTGTCCCTCTTTGAGACCCATTTGCTTTACTTCCAAGGTGGTGCTAAGTGTCCAACTTGGGCTCAGGTCTTGATCTCACAGACTATGGGTTCAAGCCCCACATCGGGTTCTGTGCTGGCAGCTCAGAGCCTGGAGCCTGTTTCAGATTCTGTGTCTCCCTCTCTCTCTGCTCCTCCCCTGCTTGTGCTCTCTCTCTGTCTCAAAAATAAATAAACAAAAAAAGATTTTTTTTTAAAGCCTCCATCGGAGGTACCCTCAGCACAGCTTTGTTCCAGGCTTATGGGTTTCTGGAAACACAGAGCAGGAAAATGTCATATCCCTGTCCCCCCAAAGGAGAGTGATGAGTATGTCAGAGACACAGTCTAAGCCTCTGAATGACTACGTCCCATGTCAGTGATGGCACAGTGCCCACAGTGCCACCACTACCAGAATCCCCTTGGGTGCTGACTTGTTAAAACATAGATTCTTGCATAATAATGCAGTCTGCAGTGGGGTCCAGGAATATTCCCAGGCTTCCTGGTGATTCTGACATTTAAGAAACTGTACAAATTTGTTTCTTTTTAAGTTTATTTATTTATTTTGAGAGAGAGAGAGAGGATAGAAGAGAGAGTGTGAGCAAGAGAGGAGGAGGAGGAGGAGGAGGAGGAGGAGGAGGAGGAGGAGGAGGAGGAGGAGGAGGAAAAGAGAGAGAGAATCCCAGAAATTGACTTAGAGCATGGGTTCCAGAAGCAGACCCACCCGGACTCAAGTCCTGACTTTGGGCAAGGTGCCCAACTTCCACACACTTCAGTTCTCTCCTTCTGTAATGTGAGAGGAGCAGTAGTTCCTGCCTCCTCAGGCATCCAGAAGAGACAGAGAGACCGTGCTTCATCTGTGATGGCTAAGGAGCCCCTCTAAGACTGTCCGCTTCAGTGCCACCACCCCCACCTTGAATACAGTGCCCAGACGTGTGAGTATTCAAAGGCAAAGCTCAGACACCTGTTGGATTTTGCTCTCATAAACCAGGGGACATTGAGGAAACTCATCGAAGAGATCATTACAGGTGAAGGACAGTGATTAGAGGGTGAAACCCTTTTTGATTCTAAGCAGTCAACCCACCAAAATGTGGTGAGCACCGCTGTGGGTCTGGCCATGCAGGGCAAACACTGTCCTTAGCCACCACGCCTCTAATTTTACTTGAGGAGTTGAGGTAAAAACATATGAGCGCAAATAAAATAAGAATTAGCTAAAAGAACAAGACAGTCACCAAAAGATGCTCCCCGTTGGTTTATTCATTCAGTGTAATTATTCTTTCATTGTCAATCATGTGCCATAGACTGTACCAGAAACCGTAGAATAATACAATGCCTCCCTCAAGATATTTAAAGGCCACAAAAGGAGACAAATCAGCAAATACAATGAGCAAATCGATGTTCGTGATTAATTTACTTTCTTCTGGCTACACTACTGAAAAAGGTTGTTTCCCAGTATTCAAAATACTTCATTCAGAGACTAGGAGATCAGCCCTAATACCTGGGGGAGGCACCGGAGGTCTGGTTTCTGGTCTCACAGAATGCAGTGCTCCAGACTCCGAGTCCAGAGACAAATACGCCAGGGAGACCACGGTCAAAGTAGCAACGGCAGAAAGTTTGGAAGCTCTTACCTAAACTCTTATTTCTATGGAGCGTGAAAGCGCAAGTAAATCTGTTCTGAACAGTTAACCACAATTCGAGGCAAGGGGGAACCGAGACAATGCCAACCCACCTTTATGAACCCCAATAGTGTGAGGAGGGAGAGAGTTTGGAGGGAATCCAATCCCATCCACACTCTGCAGACTCACAGCTTGGTTCCTTGAGGCGAGGAACAGCATCTGCTCACTCATCTAGCCAGCGCCTAGCAGAGTGCCTCCACGGTCACTGGTGTCGGATCAACGCTCGCTGAACGACTGAATGATGCGACTGTCCAGAGGAAAGAATGCAAATAGCCCAGTAGGCAGCTCGCCATCAGACCAGTGGATTGGTAGCAAACAGACCTTTTTAGAGTCCAAACGTCTCTGAGCTCTGGACCTATGTATCCAACCAACTGTCGTTCTGTCATCTCGTCTGTGATGTCTTGAAGTTCCCTCACACGGGGGCTGAACCTGTCATCCTTCCTTGCCAGTGCTTCCCTATGGCTCTGTGTCTCAGGGCCTGCGACCACTCCATCTTGTCACATATGCCAGAAATGAAGGACACAGCATTGCCCAGCCCTCTCCTCACTCCTCATCACCCATCCATCCCCCAGCGCTTTCTAGTTACTTCCTAAAATTCCCTCAAATTCATCCCCTGCCAAATCAGCATCTTTCTCCAGAACTCATCTAGTTGCCCCCTGCTCATCCGCCCACATCCGCCATCCCTCGCATCCCTCCACCTTGCTCCCCCTCCGCCTGCGACACCCTATCTTCCCATCTGCACCTGGTTGACTCCTCACCTCTCAGACCTCAGACCTGTCCTCTCCTCTGAGCCCTCTTGCCCTGAGCTCTAACACACTCTTCTCTCATAATATTTATCACAGTTGCAATTCTCTTTCTGGTCACTGTCCACAGGCCAACTATATTCATGTGTCTTGTAACAAGCAGAATGGTAGAAGGAAGAAAGACAGTACCCATAGTAGGGATTCATAAGCAAAAGTCTTATGAAGATAGAGAGGGAGAAAACAGTCATTTTGGGCTGCAAAAGTCTTTAGGGCTAAGAAAGGAGTGAGCCCCGGGCCCCTGGCCCCCTTGGCTTATGGGAGGTGACTCTGACTCAGAAGTTGCGAGTTTAAATGCTCACAGCAGCCGGGCAGGTCCCACCAACGAGCAAAGTCGGCTTGGGCAACAAGAGCGGGGGGGCAGGTGCAGGCCAGAAAGAAGGGCCCCTCGGAGAGCAGCTCCAGCCCCAGGGCTCGGGTCTTGTCCTATTTTTCAAGAGAAGTCTGTAAACAAAAATTTACATGCAGCCTCCTGCGTTTTGAATGCTGGCAACGAATTCAGAAAATGCAAAAACAATTTAGGAGCCACATAAAACATATGAGTTGAGGTATCTGCAGGCCAACTGCAGATCGCCGCCTCTGCATCAGGAACTTCTGTCTTCCCGGCCCCAGCCCGACGAGGCCTCGTCGTGATATCCTCCTGCACCCCTGCAAGGACTGGGCATAATGCAGACCTGCTCTGGCTGCTCATTAGCACTGCGCTAAGCTCCTTACCTCGGTCCTCAGTGGATGCTCCCTGCTTTGTCCCTCCCCGCCCCCCACCACCAAATTTCATTCAAGCCTCCTCCCCAGAGTATGAACATCTCTGGACCTAGGCCAACCATTTACTCACAAATATCTTTGTCTTCAAAACAACTTTTTAAAAGAGCCTTTCTTTGTGGGGGTGCTCAGAGGGACCAGAGCCCACCCTGGATCTCTACTTGGCCTCGCCCCCCTCTCCCCCATTCTCCTCTGCCTCCACCTTCTCTTCCTCTTAGCAGTTCCGAAGGCCAGAAACCTAGGGATTGAAGGAACACAGTTTAAAAACTGTTGTCCAATTCACCCCCCAAAGATTAACACGGAAAATTAGCTCACAAAAACCAAGCCAGTCGAAAGGAGACCCCTCACACCATGAAACAGGATAGCCTTGAATGCCCCCACCAGCCATCCCAACTGAGGAGTGGAGAGCCTCAGATGGAAGTCTTGGGCAGCACCCAGACACTGCCCACTTCAGGAGGTGGGAGTTAACAGTTATGGGGTGGGCGGGGAGTGCCTGGGTGGCTCAGTTGGCTAAGCATCTGACTCTGGCTCAGGTCATGGTCTCACAGTTTAAGCCCCACATCAGGGCTCAGAGCCTGGAGCCTGCTTTGGATTCTGTGTGCGTGTGTCTCTCTCCCTGCCCCCACCTCTTGTGCTCTGTCTCTCTCCGTCTCTCAAAAAAAAAAAAAAAGAGAGAGAAAGGGGTGAGGCTCCAAAGTGCCTGATATCTAGACATCCTATGGGTGCCCAAAGCCCTGCCGGTCCTGACTTGTTCCATTTGTGCATCCAAAGCCCCCCCAACCCTTGTCGCCTCTCCTTCCCATCTCCGAGGATAGCACCACCTAGTCACCAAGTCTGACTCTTGACAAGGTGCATTGAAACAGTCACCCAATCACCAGGACTACAAATTCCATCCCTTGGCATTTCCCAAATCCATTTTCTTTTCTCCATCCTCACACCCAGAGCCTTAGTTCAGGCCACGATCCCCTTCCCCAGGTGACTGCCCTCGCTGTGCAGATGACCCCTCTTCCTCCCTTCTCACCCCAGATCTAGCCCCACCATGCTGCCTGAGCAAAAGCCTAAATCGGATCTGGCCGTAGTGCGCCCCATGCCGCAGCCTTACTGGACTGCAGGAGGGGGGGATGCCCAGGCTCCCTGGTGAGTCCATGTCCCCACACCTGCTATTCCCACTGCCTCCAGGGTCCCTTCCCCATCGCCTCATCAGCATGATAGAGCCTGTTAATAGCCTCTTGGTCCCAGGATGTGTCTGGTCCTACAGAAAGCCTTTCCTTACTCCCCACTCCCTCTTCACTCCCTGCTTCCTTCTTTACCCTCCTTGGACACTGTCAGAGAATCACTTATCCTGTGGTCCTGCAACGCTCTCTTTAGGCATCTCTCTCCTTCGCCCATGAGCCACTCTCAGGCAGTAATGGTGTTTCAGACACACATTGGAAGCCCAGTGCTGAGCACAAAGTACAGAATGAAAGGCTGGAACATTCTAGCCTCCGCCTCTTGCCCTGGGTCGGCTGTTTGCAGTCTGAGCCTCAGCACACACATGGCTGATTTCTAGCATTTGTAGTTTATCTCCCAGTGAAATTTGGTGCCAGCTGTGGTCACCTGTTTGATTGCTCTCTGAGCTCTGCCTTTAACTAGAAATTAATTTGGATTACTTAAGCTTTCCTTGTCCACTGGAGAAACTCTGCCTGGGTAAATCCAAAGCTGCCGGCGATTTCCTTTTCCCATTTAATCTCTTTTTCTCATGTGCCAACTTTAATTTTGTGCTTTCTGGCTTCCTACCCCACCCCCCGCCCCCCAGGGCTTATTTTTAATCTGCCATCTCTGACCCTTCAACAAACGTTGATTCACCATGGATCGCCACCCTCCCACCTGCTCATCTCAGGGAAACTCAGGCCAGCCTTGCCCAGGGGCTCGGCTACATCATCTGGGAAGTCTGGAGCAAGGCTGAGAACAGAGACCAGAAGGGAGAAGTCCTGAACCGCACTGCCGCCCTTCTGCCCCAGACCGTGCCTTGCTGCTTAGGAGCATCAGGGATTTTTAGAGGCCAATTCTTCAGCTAGAAGTTCTGACCACCAGCAGTGAGGCCACAGAGCACACTAAAGAGGTCAGGATGGGCAGAGAACCTGGCACTCACCGAGTCCTATGTTTGGTAAGATCGTGTCCACCCCCACCTGGGGTCGCCCAGTGGTCTGTGCCCACAGGGAGTACTTCCACTTCCGGGCTGATCCCAGAACCCCGTTTCATCATCAATTCCTCCTTCTCCCCAGTCCTACCCTCCCATCAACCTCCTGTCCTGCTCTCTTGGCAAGAATCCATTCACACCTCACATAAGCTCCAAAAAGCAAGACTGGCATGTGTCTGTTGAGAAAGAAAAACCACCTGCTCCTCCTGCACAGGACTCAGAACCTGCCAGGGACTTCAGGAGCATCGAGAGAAAACGCATGATAAACTGTTCAAGGGGCCCTTGCCCAAAGAAACACAGGAACTACGCCCAGGAGCCACCCCCTCCAGGTTTTGTGCAAAGAGCAAATGGTTTTTTGTTTAATATTTTTATTTATTTTTGAGAGAGAGAGACAGCGTGAGCAGGTCAGAGAGAGACGGAGACACAGAATCTAAAGCAGGCTCCAGGCTCTGAGCTGTGAGCACAGAGCCCGACATGGGGCCCAAACCACGAACCGTGAGATCATGACCGGAGCCAAAGCCAGACGCTTATCCGGCTGAGCGACCCAGGCATCCCAGCAGCAAACGATTTTATACACACAGTCCACAACTTCTGCTGCATTGCTGCAGATGGTTCCTGCAAAATATACCTTCTTGTTTTGGGGAAAGGACCCTGCAATATCAGAGCAGATCAGAACTCCCTGCTTTGAGGAACCGGCACCTGGAAGAATTCCGGAGGAAACCATGTGTGGCTCCACTTAGTGACCTGAAAGGTTCTCAGCACCTGTCTAGACAGCACACCATGCTCACTCACAAGGCAAGCCTGCTCTCAGGAAGCTTCCGGTCTTGTGGGGCAGATGGCAGAGGCATAAATAGAAGTGTGAACCTTGAAATTACTGTAGAAGATTGATCAGTTAAACCAAATTTCTGCTGGTGTGAGATTATATAATCCTCTGGAGTCCATAGAAAGAAACCATCAGACAGATCTGCCACCTTGTCATTTTCACTAACGTGATTAAACCAGTTTCAGTTTTGAAAATAGAGACATTCTGGGGGCACCTGGGTGGCTCAGTCGGTTAAGGTTCCACGTTGGCTCAGGTCATGATCTCGCAGTTGGTGGGTGAGAGCCCTGCATCGGGCTCCGTGCTGACAACTCGGAGCCTGGAGCCTGCTTCGGATTCTGTGTCTCCCTCTCTCTCTGCCCCTCCCTGTCTCGAGCTGTCTCTGTCTCTCAAAAAACAATTAAACATAAAAAACTTTTTTTTTAAAAAAAGAAAGAAAATAGAGAAACTCTAGCTTCATGCTTTTCGAGAAGTACGCGAGGCAGTGTGCAATTTACCTTTGGCGGAATTATCAGAAACGGGTGGGATTTGTGAACTCTCCTTTCACTTATATTTAAAAGAGAGAAATCCAGTTTATTCCATATTCATTAACGACATGTGGACAGGATTTGCCCCTTGCTCCAATCTAGTTTTAAAGGTTGTAAGAAATCATAGGACATAGGTAAACCGTATTGACCCTGAGCTCACACGCAGCAGAAAACTGCAGAGAAAAGGGTCCTCCTTGCTTGCTGATACAAAAGTCAACATCACTGGGTACAAACCAGCTACAAAGCAAGGCTCTAATTAGTCCTTGTTCTCACCCCAAAGCCACAAGAACAGCAGATCAACCCCTCCAGAAGCTGCTAGGAGTGGAAGCTAAGGGATAAGAACACTAACTGGAATGTGCACCTGTGATGTCGTCCCTTCCATTTTCTTAAAATGCTCTGCTCTTTTGCCCACCCCCTCCCCACTCCTGGCCCCATCTTCTTGCTCCTCACCCCTTGTCCTCTCCAGCATCTAACTTTTCTGAGCAAAAAGAGACATTCCTACTCAGAGGATAGATCACGGGACCAAGAAGAAGGTGAACATCAGTGGCCTTGATTTGGCAGCATGTAATCAATGTTTAGGAACTTATAGGAAATAGTCAACAGTGAGTATAAATTTGTTTCTGCAAATGTTGTTTAAAATATTTTAAAAATGGAAATCAACTTAAATCTTCATAAATGTTGGCTTTAAGTAAACTATGATATGCCTGTACATAGAAGTGAAAGTAACATAGAAGCTACAGAAGATGAACAATTTTGACTATATAAAAATATGAACATTTTCTATGGCAAAAATAACATTTATAATGTCAAAGACAAAAGGGTAAATTATTTGCAGCATAGATGATGGGAAAGCTAATTTATCTGATATAAAAAGAATTCTTTAAAATCAATAGGGAAAGAACAACACAATTTAAAAAAAAAAAAAAGGCAAGGAGCACCTGGGTGACTTAGTCAGTTATGCATCCTACTTCGGTTCAGGTCATAATCTCACTGTTCATGGGTTCGAGCCCCGCATCAAGCTCTGTGCTCACAACTCAGAGCCCAGAGCCTACTCTGGATTCTATGCCTCCCTCTCTCTCTGCCCCTCCTCTGTTCATGCTCTGTCTCTGTCTCTCAAAAATAAAACAAAATTTTAAAAAAAGTTAAAAGAATTTTTTTAGTTAAAAAAAATTTTTAAAGGCCAATAGCCATGTGAAAAAGATGTTCAATCTCACACAAAGAAATGTAAACTGTATCAGTATCTAGATTCAGTTTTTCATGTATAATATAGGCAAAGTCCAATAATAACCAGAATATTTTTTAATTGTTTTCATTCATCTTTGGTGCTAGTGTAAAGCTGTAGGGCAATTTAATAATCTACCAACATTTTATTAAATTCTTGGAGATTTCAACTTTAGGAATTTATCCTTGTACAGATATTGTATAGGTATGTAAAAATAGATACATGAGGTATTTACAGCAGTGCTGTTTGTAATATCCAAAACCTGGAACAAAGTAACAAATAAATGATGGCACTTCTGTAATACAAGGGAAAACTGTATGCTCGTAGGCAGAATGGGGTAGCTCGACAAACAAACACTCATATGTTAAACAATGCCTAGGATACACTGGCTGACTGATTGCTGAATGAACACAGAAAACCGAAGAATATTAATTATGAATAGTCTCATTTATGATGTATACATATATTTTTTCACATAAGGATAGAAAATGTCTTGGACACCTGGGTGGGCCAGTCGGTTGAGCGTCCGACTCCTGATTTCCACTCAAGTCATGATCTCACACTTTGTGAGTTCAAGTCCTGCATGGGACTCTGCTAACAGTGCAGAGCCTGCTTGGGATTCTCTCTCTCTTTCTTTAACTCTCTCTGCCCCTCCTGTGCACACGCACACGCTCTCTTACTCAAAATAAATAAATTTTAGAAAACAAAAACAGGAAAAATAGAAAATGTCTTGAAAGATAGGAAAAAATTTAAATGGTGGCAAAGGCTAGAACTTGAGGGGAAGAGTGATTTTAGACTTTATTTTACATCATTCTGAAATGTTTGATTTTTTTCTTTCGAGGATTATGTATTATCCTTATAATAAAAAACAACTTGAACCATTATTAATAAACTGCTCTGTTACTGGAATTGTTTAGAGACTAGGGATACAGTGGTGAATAGACAAGCATGACTTCTTCTCAAGTAGAAAATGTCACTGTGAGACTATTGCCCTAGCTGGAGGGAGACCACAGCAAGAGGAAGAATGCTCCCACCTGAATTCAAGCAGAATTTTTATTTTTTTATTGTTTTTATTAAAAAAAAATTTTAACATCCATTCACTTTTGAGAGAGAGATAGAGGAAGCACAAGCAGGAAAGTGGCAGAAAAAGATGAAGACAGAGAATCTGAATCAGGCTCCACGCTGTCAGCACAGAGCCCCACGCAGGGCTCAAACCCACAGACTATGAGATCATGACCTGAGCTGAAATCAGACACTCAACCAACTGAGCCACCCAGGCGCCCCTCAAGCAGAATTTCTAGAGAGAGGAGTACACAAGAATTGGGGGTGGGGGACAGACTGTGCAAGGGGCATAATCAGATAGTTGAGGAGGCACTGTTTTTCTTTGTGGTCAGCCTATTTTCAGGAGGGGCTGTGAAGGAGAGACTGCATTCCTGCATATTCTGTTACTGGCTCAGACTGAGCATGGGTCAAAATTCAGGGTTCGGGGTTGTGGAGGGTGGGGTGGAGAAAAAGCCTAACTAACGTTTGGCCAAGGCACTTGAACGGGTATTTTGTCCACATTCATCAGAAAAAAAGAGTAGAGCTAATTATTTATGAGACAAAGAATGGGACTCTGGAAGGTCTGGGTCTGGCCTTGCCTCAGGTTAATAGGCGGTTACCCCTGAGTCTTAGACAACTCACATTGAGTAGGCTGGTTCATTGCAGTCAGCATTTCCAGGAACACAGAGTGAGGGGTTTTTTGACCACTGCTGTTTTCCAAGAGAACAGGGCTCAGGTAGTATTTAACCCTGTCAGAGATAATCACAGCCCTCTAAGAGCCTTACTTCTTGAGGACTTAATAATTAAGCTATGAAATAAGTAAATAAATACAAGTTATAAAACTGTCATCAGATGCTTTCAGAAAGTTGGCTCTCCCGGCCTCTGAGGAAGCTAGATCAAGACCACGGTTAGTTTCTTAGCTTTGCAGATTTAAAAATTCATCTGGATTTGCCCAGGACCACACTGAGAGATCACTGTAATAGAACAGATGGCACTGAAATGGACCCGATTATGTACAAAGATGTAAGATTCATTACAGCTCAATGAGGGAAAGAAAGGATCACCCAATAAATGGTGTGGGCACAATTAACTAGCAATTTGGAGAAACAGTAATTTCAGAACCTCGCTTTATATTATGCACTAAAATAAATTCCAATTGAGTGGAAGAGTCAAATGTGGTTTTTAAACATCAAAATCTCAGAAAAATAGAACTGAATATTTTCCAAACGTTTAAAGGAAAGATAACTTTATAGGCCCAGAAGCATTACAAGGAAGAAAAAAGAAAAAGGAGGAACATCTATAAGTTTGACTACAAGATAAAATGTAACCCATAAAAGCAAATGGCAGACAAAAAAAATACTGCAACCAATGTAACAAAGAGCCACTATATTTAGTATTTAAGACCTCTGTGTATAGATGAGAAACAAATAAAGACACTAAAAGATAGGGCAAAAGACCCTCACAAAAGAAGTGATATAATGAGCAAACAAGGATTTGAGATGTTCAGTTCCCAGAGAATCAAAAATATAAATTAAAGCACGGAGTTCTCATTTCCCTCGTTGAAGTTAGCACAAACTGAAAAATAATCCGTCTGGGGCTTCCGTTTCTGGTTAGGATGCAGAAAGCCACAAGTGTCTGTTGAACCTGCCCTAGCACTGAGAACCAGCCAAGCAAGCCTCAAAATCATGGTTTTAAACAATCATCAGAGTGCTCAGGATGCAAAGAACCCTAAATAAAGCAGATTCCAAAAATGACAAGTTCTTCCTAAGATAGAAGAGATGCATGGCTGCTTCTATCTACAGAGTGACCGGAGGAGAGGGGCCTGCCGTAAACTCAGGTAAAGAAATATCAGCCCAACTTGTAACAGCATGTAACCGGTGTGTGTGAGCTCATGGGACACATTAGCCTTCCAACTGCCCTGGTCATATAGCAAGTGTATACCCACCCTCATGCCAAAGCTTTCACAGAGATCTTCATCAAGTACACAGGTAATAGACCAAAGGCAAAGGGCAAGAAAGAACCTAGAGAATTCCCTTGAGGCACGCAGATCTTCTCCAAGTACATGACCTGCTAAAGACTGCGAGTAAGATGGAGAAATCCCTTCAAGGGAGCCAGGGTCTCCACCAAGTGCAGCACAGTGGCCTTCCTAAGCCAGGGAGCAGGGCAGACGATGCAGAGAGGGCTCTCAAGTTGCAGAAACCTGAGGGAAGCCCCTAAAACTCAAGGCTGCAGCTGGCTGCAAAGCAGAAAGACGAAAACCACCCGTGGTTCAGAGAGCTGACAACAGAACTGGGGAGCATGAAAAGATCTCTTGAATCTCACTGGTGCTCAGAGCCCAAGCCCTAATGAAGAGAGCCTTGGTGCCATCCTCAAAACATCGTTAGCCACGGTGAACCGAATCAGACTGAAGCTACAACAGATCCACGCCCTACTCAGATGGTGGCGTCACTGGTCTCCGCCCCTCACGTTAGCCGTCTAATGGAAGGTGCACAACCTTTCCCGTGGGTAAATATTCTTTACTTTGGTCTCTAGTGATTTCTTACGCACAGTGCCCAACATAAATAAGGAATTAAGAAGACCATAAGATACAAACAAAAGTGATAGGGCCAAGGGAGGAAGAGTAAATAGAGAAAGACCCAGCGATGGCTCAGATATTAGAATTGTCTAGATAGTGACAGCAAAATAAACAAAGTAAGTACGTATGAACAAATGGGGAATCTGGAGACAGATAAAGACTATAAAACAAGAACCAAATGGGCATGTTATTAATTCTTTAAAAGACCACTAATTCTGTTCAAAACAAAAATTGTAACAACAGATTAATAAGAGTTTAGAGCCTATATAAGTCTTTGTTATCATTTTTGTTGTTTATGAAGTCCAGCATAGGCAAAAATCATTTTCCTGGGTAATGAAAATATTCTATAACTGTGGGGGGAGGTGGTTTTAAAAGTGTATATAATTGTCAAAACTCATCAAACTGATTTCTTAAAATATGGACATTCCATACAACTTATCCCTCAATAAAAAAAAATTTAATACTATCTTAGGCTGCTGAAGGTGTAATGAAACCTATACTCCTGTAAGTTGGACAATCATTTTTGAAAGCAAATTTTGGAATATTAATCAAGAACTATTAAAAGTCCAAAGGTTTTAAACTTTTTAATGTTTAATGTTCAATATTTCTTTTGAGAGAAATAGAGTACAAGTGGGGAAGGGGCAGAGAGAGGGAGGGAGACACAGAATCAGAAGCAGGCTCCAGGCTCTGAGCTGTCAGCACAGAGCTGGACGTGGGTCTCAAACTCATGAATTGTGAGATCATGACCTGAGCCAAAGTCGGGTACTTAACCAAATAAGCCACCCAGGACCCCCAAAAGTCCAAATGCTTTAACTCAATACTTTCATTTAGGCAAACACACTCCTAAGAAAATTCAAAATAACAAAAAGTTATTTTGTACAAAAATGTTAACCATTGTATTTTTGTAATAGGGTAATCTGAAGTGCTTCAAAATCCAATGCTGGATAGTAATTAAACAATGTGCAATAAATATACTTGATACAATATATTTTAGCCATTAAAGTTATGTTATCATGATTACATAACAAGCTGAAGACATGTTTATGCTGTAAGCCTTCACATCCTTGAAAAAACACGTATAAGAAAAGCACTAGAAAGAAAAAACTATAATGATAAGTCATTCTTATGTTGGGCCTGTAAAAGTATTTTCTCTTTTCAGCTTGGTTATCTGCATCTTGATATTTTTCTTTCCTTCAAAATGTCTGCATGGATGGGCCACGTGGGGGGCTCAGTTGGTTGAGCATCTGACTTTAGCTCAGGTCATGATCTCACAGTTCATGGATTCAAACCCCACATCGGCCTCTGCACTAACATCATGGAACCTGCTTTGGATTCTCTACCTCCCTCTCTCCCTGCTCCTCCTGTGTGCATGCACTCTCTCTCTCTTTCACTCAAACATAAACATTAAAAACTTATTTGAGGGGCGCCTAGGTGGCTCAGTCGGTTAAGCGTCCAAGTTGGGCTCAGGTCATGATCTCACATTCATGGGTTCGAGCCCCCTGTTAGGCTCTGTGCTGACAGCTCAGAACCTAGAACCTGTCTTCAGATTTTGTGTCTCCCTCTCTCTCTGACCCTCCCCTGCTCATGCTGTCTCTCTCTCTCTCAAAAATAAATAAAAACATTTAAAAAATTAAAAAGACTTATTTGAGTAAAAAAATAAAATGTTTGCATGGGGTGACTGGGTGGCTCAGTTGGTTAAACATCCGACTCTTGATTTCAGTTCATCATGATCTCACGATCATGAGATTGAACCCCACGTTGGGCTCCAAACTAGGTGTGGAGCCTGCTTAAGATTCTCTCTCTCTCCCACTACCCCTCCCTTGTGCACTCTCTCAAAAAAAAATGTTTTCAATTGTTTAGCTTTCCTTTTTTCTTGATACTTTTACAATCCTGAATTTTTATAAGAACGAGTTCTTTTTCTCCAGTTATTCTCTTATCATTTACAACTTTCCACCATTTTCTTTAAATTTTTTTATTGCACAAGAAACCCATGAGTACATTTTCATATTTTTTCCTGTATATAAAAGGACCTCAGTCCTTACCTGATAGTTTTTAATTTCTAGAAAGTAAATGTGACTGGATTTTGACTCGTGAAAATAACAAATGGGCTCGGCCTTTCCAAAGACCTAAATACTTATGCCCACCAGATGGAATCATGATATACAGCTAAACATTATGTTGATTAATGTAAAACATTAAATACATTTACTTGGAAAACATCTGATAAGACCAGCAGCGGTTAGTCTCTGGGTAGTGAGATAAAGTCAAACTTCTTTTTCCTTGTCTGTTGTCCCTACAGTGAACACGTATTACTTGTGATAAAAAAGAAATGATAAATGTAGATCCCAGTTTCAGGCTCCAGCCCTCCTAAAGGTGGCCCAAGTCAAGCTCAGGGATATGCACTGGTCCCCCAGGCCAGAAGCTTCCCCCACAGCACTTCATCTAGCTATTCATGCTCCACTTCCTGTCCCCTGACCTTGCACTACCAGTCACACTGTCCACAGGCCCCAGATCAGTAAACCTGTTGAGTAAGTGCAGGAAGCAGAGACCCTCAGTCTGCTCTCTCTGCTGGTCCTCGGGCTCCCTGGCGTCACCGAAGCAGCTGGAGAAATAGCTACACCCGCCTTCCCTCCCGAGGCCCCAACACCAGAGCCTGCAAAGCCATCCCAGCTCCGGTTCCTGCCAGACCTTTATTAACCATGACAAGGGTTTGGAATGCCGGTGAAACATCATAATCTCCCCGTCTCCCTGCAGAAGCAGACAGAGTTGAAGGAGGCTGTGGAGGGTGGAGTGGTGGCAGGTGATGCCTCTCTGGAGAGCCCAGCGCCAGCCTTCCTGGCCTGCCCGTGTCTCCCCCTCTCGGCTCAGGTCTCCTCTCAGGAGCCTGGCCAAGCGTGCTGAAGGGGACCTGAAAAGGTAAACTGCAAATCGAAAGGCACATCCTGCTGAAAAGAATTCAGGGTGGTGACAGATATCTCTATGGGGCCCTGGCATGTTGTAGACAGCGGAGAACTCTCGCCCCCGTCCACCCCGGGGCACAGAGAGACACCGCTTGGCCCTCCCTCTTCCTGACCCCCACAGTCCTCACAAAACGGAAGCATGACCACGCCTGAGGAGGAGGGGCAAGGAACGGCGCAAATTAGAGGGAACCTCATTAAAATCCGTCTCCTCGTAGCTATTCAATCACTAATTGACTTTTCTTCCTCACTTTAATTTTGACGTTGGTGTCTTGATTAATTAACTCTGTCACCAAAGCCCTAGGGTGTCACAGAAGGACTCACCAGGAGTTTATCTTGCCACATTCCAGCCAATTTGACAGGTAGGCTCTCCCTGGCTAGTTCCATGGGTAATGGCCTGAGCCTGTCGAGGTCCCTTGAGCCCTAGAGGAAGCAGAGACACTTTGTCATTCTCTAACCGTGGGCCACAGGGCCCAGCCAGCAGGAGGAGAATCAGGAGGCCTAGAGTGTGGCTCTCCCTCTCTGACAGCATAATAAATTTCCTTCTGTCCATCTGCGTTCTCATATGGGCACGAAGTTCATCACCGACACTGTGGCCAGTGGGAGAGACAGATCCCAGGTGTGGTTTCCGGGTAAGCCTTCTGGGAAATCATTCAGTCACCCACTCATTCATTCATTCATACATAGAAGTATTTAACTTTGTTTTTGACCGGTCTGTGCTGGACTTGTGGGGAAGGGTAGGGGGTCCAAAGAAGTATAAATTATGGAATCTGCCCATAAGACTTTTATAATTTTATTTGAAGAGCTGCAACATTCTCTTACAAAAACAGAAGCCAAGATTTGATGCTCAAAGAAATCCCCCAGGCAGCAAAGCCAATTGTCCTGGATATTTGTGTCCCCCACCCCCACCCTCAATTTCTGCCACCCTCTGGCAGGTTTCAAACGGTGCTAAGGAACTGCAACGGACCCACCAGCAGGGGGCGCTTTGGCAGCAGACCTTAAGTCAAAGTTCTCTTGCTCTGCCTGGCTTTCTCCATTCTCTCCTGGAGTGGACGGATCAGGCAGCAAGAGACAGACAGCACATGAGAAAAGGGAAGCTCCCCATTCACCCTCTCCCCAGCCCACCCCTCAGAAGAGGAGGGCTGGTCCAAACTCACCACTTTGGGAGTCTGGACTGAACTACCTGTGGATGGAGTGGCCTCACCCTACAGGTGGGCTGGGGCTCTACTCCTGGTCTACACTGCACTGGGAGCTCTTTGTCAATCTTGCTTTTTCTTCCTCTTTTCTCTCCAGCTTGGCAGAAGGGGCATATCGCCCAGGGGCCCACCATCCTTGAGCACACCACCTATCCTGCCCTCTTCTCTCTCCTTTCCATATAGAGAAAAGATTCATGACCAGGGATTGAATCTTTTCCTGTGGTATGTGGTGTGAGGAGGAGAGAACAAAAGCCATCATTGTGGGCTTCCTCCAGCCTAATTTACAAAACCCTATTATGGTTCAGGGTCCACTCTCTCTAGCACTTAGGTGCTGTTTTCCTTTTACTATTTTCATCACCTACACCTTTTCTAGGAGACTTCCTAGAGAGGAATGCTGTGATCGTGTGCTACCTGGACAGGGTGCCTTGCCCAAAGGACATCCGTGAGTGCCTGATCCAGACGGAGAGCCTACAAGGCCGAGTCATAGCGCCCTGTCCTGAAAGTCTTTTCAGGGCTCTACCCTAAAGGACCTCCCTTGCCATGTGCTTGTATCTAACATGCACTTTCCCAGATTGCCCTGCTTCTCATATCTCCTATTTCCATTCTTGATCTACTTTTTAGCCTACCTTGCCAACACATAATAATACCGTCTGCTTAAAAAAAAAAAAAAAAACCTAATGGCTTTCTATAGTCCTTAGAGTAAAATCTAATCTCCTTACCATAGCCTATGGGGTTGGCTGCACTACTGATCTCAACACCTGCAGCTCCTCTCTGTGGACGGATTATGCATCCCCACCGCCAATGACATCACTTTTGACCATGTAACCTGCTTGGGCCAAGAGAAGTGGCACATCCACTTCCATGCAGAAGCTGTAAGGCCCTCACGTAATCCTTCACCTTCTCTTGTCCCTCTGCTAAGAAATCAGAAGTGTTCCAGGTAGGAGCAGTCCCATCTACCTGGGTCCTGGAACAAAGAAAATCTGCAGACACCACAACGAACATGTAGAGTGAGCGATAAGTAAACTCTATTATAGACTATTGAGATTTGCGGGTGATTTGTTACCATGCAGGTTAGTCTCATCTGACTGATACATTCATTCTATGGCACGATCCGACCCCTCACCACCTCTCCAGTCTCATGTCTTACCTTCCATTCCCTCACCCGCTACATTCCAGACACCCTGGTCTTTCTCTTCCCTGAATGTGCCATGTTTGTTCTCACCTCAAAGCCTTTGCATATGCTGTTCCCTCACCTGGATTGCTTTTTCTCCAAGGTCTTCACATGGCTGCCCCTTCTTCATTATTAAGATTTGGGTTCAAATACTAACCATGTAAGAAATGCCTGCCCTGAACCCCATCTGATGCACTCCCCCAGGCATTCTTTGTCATGTTATCCTGTCTTATTTTGCATCTGTCCACTAGTTTCTTATTTGTTCTCCCTCCTTGGGAATGAATGCTCCATGTAAGTCGAGATTATCTGTCAGTCACTGCTGTATCTCCAGACACTAGAAGGCCACCTGACACATAATAGACACTCAGTAAGTATTTGTGTCATGAAAAAATACACATCTCTCCCCTCCTGAACTTTAAACCCATTTTCAACTGCCAACTGGACACCTCTTCCCAGAATTCCTGACTCCACAGACCCAAAGCAGAATTCAAAGCAGAATTCGTTCACTCCAACCGTCTCCTCATCCTAGTCCCTGATTAATGACCCCATCATGCTGCCTAAACCACACACCTCAGGTGCTTTCTGGCCCCTCCCCCTCACTCCCTTCCCCAGACTCCCAGTCACCAGGCTGACTCTCTTTTTTAACCTCTCTCTAATCCGCTTCATCCTCATTCCAACGCACCTGCCCTCACTCAGGCCCTCATCATCCGTTGCCTGGATTATCACAGTCTCTGCAGAACAGGGCTCCCTGTTTCCAATTCTCCCCCCTCCCATCTGTGCTGCACACTGCCACCAGAATTATCTTTCTAAAATCTGGTAATGTCACTCCCCTGTTTAGAAGGATTTAACAGGAGCTCCAGGAGAAAGTTTAACTCCTTCGAGGCCATGAGATACCTCTGTGTTCTGGTACCTGCCAACTTCCCAGGGTGTCTGCCACCCACGGCCAGAGCCCTCACCCCATCCGGCCACGCTGAACAGGGCAGCAGATCCTGCATATGTTTGCACTCCCTGCTCCCTCCCAGGGGATGCCCTCCCCTGCTTTGCCCCTTGAGTCCCCAAACACACACACACACACACGCACACACGCACAAACACACACGAACACACACTCCCATCAGCACCCACCTACTGAGAGCCATCGCTGCTGCTCTCGGTTATCATCCCTCTCCCTCTGTGTAGCCCCTCCCAACTCCTCCCTGCCCTCCTTTTGAAAACAAGAAAATAGCTCTAATGATGAGCTTGACGTGAACCTCTCTTATAAGATCACATGGTACCGTGTGCTCTTCAGGTGTGGTTTGCACATTGCTTAAGGGCTGAACAAGCAGCCTTTCTTGTTTGAGTCCCCAGTACTTCACATAGCATGTCTTCCCCGATAGACACACACCTGTGTTCAACAAATCTTGTTCCAGTGACTGGATGGATGCATGGTATAAGGAGAGAGAACAATCGATGGATTCTAGATCACTCATCTCCATGAGATGACCAGGAAGAAAATGCAAATGATAGTTGAATCAACTCTTCATTTCAGTTCTGCCCCCCTCAAGCTATCCCCCAACATGGATATGTGTTTAGTATAACAGGAAGAGGCCCCAGGGTTTTGGGAGCCCTCAGCTCCAGACCTCACCAGCGCAATGACCATCTGTATGGCTCTTAAGCTCTCTGTCCTGGGTGTCCTCATTTACTGCTTAGATAGCTTTCTCCCACTTGTCTTCTCCAAGAAAGGGCTTTCCTAACATTGCTCCCATTTTATAGATTCGTTTTCTTTCCTTTTTTAAATTTATAATAGTTTATTGTCAAATTGGTTTCCATATAACACCCAGTGCCTCTCCCCAAAAGTGCCCCCCACCATGACCATCACCCCCTTCCCCCTTCCCCTCCCCCTTCAGTCCTTGGTTCTTTTTCAGTATTCAAGTCTCTCATGGTTTGTGTCCCTCTCTCCCCAACTCTCTTTCCCCCTTCCCCTCCCTATGGTCCTCTGTTAGGTGTCTCCTGTTAGACCTATGAGTTCAAACATATGGTACCTGTCCTTCTCTGCCTGACTTATTTCGCTTAGCATGACACCCTCGAGGTCCATCCACTTTGCTAAAAATGGCCAGATTTCATTCTTTCTCATTGCCATATAGTACTCCATTGTATATATAAACCACATCTTCTTGATCCATTCATCAGGTGATGGACATTTAGGCTCTTTCCACGATTTGGCTGTTATAGAAAGTGCCGCTATGAACATTGGGGTACATGTGCTCTTATGCATCAGCACTTCTGTATCCTTTGGGTAAATCCCTAGCAGTGCTATTGCTGGGTCATACCCGAAAAATGAATAATCCAGTGAAGAAATGGGCAGACGACCTGAACAGACATTTCTCCAAAGAGGACATCCAGATGGCCAACAGGCACATGAAATGATGCTCAGCGTCACTCATCATCAGGGAAATACAAATCAAAACCACACTGAGATACCACCTCCCACTGGTCAGAGTGGCTAAAATGAACAAATCAAGAGACTATAGATACTGGCGAGGATGAGAAACGGGCACCCTCCTACACTGTTGGTGGGAATGTAAACTGGTGCAGCTGCTCTGGAAAACAGTATGGAGGTTCTGCAAAAATCCATTTTATAGATTCTAAAAGAGGAATATAGGGGTGCGTGGGTGGCTCAGTTGGTTAAGTGTCCGATTTTGGCTCAGGTCATGATTTCACTGTTTGTGGGTTCGAGCCCTGTGTCGGGCTCTGTGCTGACAGCTCAGAGCCTAGAGCCTGTTTCAGATTCTGTGTCTCCCTCTCTCTCTGCCCCATCCCACTCTAGCTCTGTCTGTCTGTGTCTCTCTCAAAAATGAACAAACATTAAAAAAGAATAATAATGAAAAATAAAAGAGGGATACTGTGATGTCCCCAAACCACACAATTGGTAAGCAGCAAAGTTAGAACTTGAACTACGGGTCTCTGTTTCTAAGCTGTGTGTCATCCTCCCCGACATGGGCCGTCTTCCCCTCCAAGGAGAGCATCAGTAAGTGGATTATCTCTGTTGCCACCACCCCTAAAACGCCTTATGCCAATACTCTCTTCCCTGAGGCTGTCTTGAATTGCTTACCCCACCTAACCTCTCACTGTCCCAAGCACCTCTTAGAGCCAAGCCTCTGGGGAGTGGGCCAGGACTCCTGGATCCTCACCCAGGACACAGAGGCTCCTGCCCAACGAAGAGCATCAAGATCCTCAGCACAGCTGCTCAGGAGCGAGGCTGTCATTTCAGAAGATTCAGGTTCCAACTTAATACTATTTGAGGCTCAAAATAACCCCTCCACTCTTCCTACTTATTTCTTAAATGCAGTTCTTAACAGTAATGACAGCACCTGTGGGGGAGGAAAAAGAAGGGATTTAGGCTGAGAGTTGGTTTCATGTCACCTAAAAGGATTATTTTATACCATCAGAAAGATAATTCCCCTCCTACCGGAGGAGGACGGATTAGGTCTTCACTTCAGATGGTACTTTATGAAAAGATTATTTAAAGATTATAGGACAAAATGGATACATCTGACAACATATGTTAGGGCTGGGTTTTTTGGCTGCCTGAGAAGCAATTGTTATTTATACAATTAATAGATTGCTCCCATTGATTGATGCTCATCTACAGGCTGTCATCCAGGAGTGTCCAAACACTCTTGTTCTGGAGTTTCCTTCCCCACCCCACCCCCAATTTTTGACAAAGAATGACACAAAATGCTACTACCCCCATGAAGTCTTCCCTGATCTTTCCACTTAGAAGTGGACACTCTTGCGGCACCCGGGTGGTTCAGTTGGTTGAGCATCCGACTCGATTTTGGCTCAGGTCATGATCCCAGGGTCATGAGATCAAGGCTCATGTCCGCTTGAGAGTCTGTCTATCTGTCTGTCTGTCCCTCTCTCTCTCTCTCCCCTCACCCCCTTTGAAGGTCTTATCACGATGCTGTTTTGAAGCTTCTTACACACATCATTACTCAGGCCCCATAAGGCCGTGCACACACCAGACAGTGAGAAATGTAAATACTTCTCTGTGCTCCCAGGTCTCAGCTACCCCTGTCCCCGCACAAGCAGTGTAGTGAAGGAAGGTCCTGGAGGCTTCCAGGGTCAGGTGGGCACTGGCACTGCTGGGGTGTGGCTCTGCTAATCTGAATCTTGCCAATGGCTACGCAGTCTTTTAGCCTCTCCCCTGTCACTGCCCTCCAGCCCACACCCAACAAACGCCAGTCCTAACCCGCATGTCTCAACCTCTTCCCTTCATGAAACCGTTTTTTCAGCCTAGACGCCCTCCCCTCAGCCCTTCTCCATCCCAAGAATTTCTCTTCTTCTCCTTTAGACTCAGCTCTGATTACAGGTCCCCTCTGAAGCCTTCCCTGATGCATCTAATAGATTCAGGGCATCCTTGTTTTCCCAGTATACATTATCTGAGATCTAGACGAGCAAAACTCACCGTATCTGAAAACATTCACTAATAAACGGCTACTCGTAATAACTACTACTCAACAACTATTTACTGAGAGCCCATTACGTGCCAGGCACTGATGCCCACACTTGGAACACAGCAGTGAACGACATGGACAAATACCCCCAGCCTTGTGGGCTCACACTCCCACAAGGGGCAGAGGGACAGGATTCTGTGTCTCCCTCTCTCTCTGCTCCTCCCCTTCTCTCTCAATCTACCTCCTTCACCCCCCCTCAAAGGTTAATAAACATTAAAAATTTACAAAAAAATCTCAGACAAGGTAAGAGGAAAGCAGCGGAGGACAGCACACCATGAGGCGTGTCCAGTAAGCAGCTAGACAGGAGCCCAAAGTGGAAACCAGGTGCAGAGGCTGTGGCGAGGAGGAAGGAGAGGTGGCCTCGTCTAACGCTGCCACCATGGAAGCAGAGGGGGCACTAGGAGTCACTGACCCAGCAAGTGGAGGGCACTGGAGGGCTTTGCAGGAGCAGGTTTGGTGGGGGGACCGGAGTGAAAGCTGACCGAAGTGCACTTGACAGAGAGTGGGGAAACAAGAATTTGGAGGGAGCGGGTGTACACGACTTTTGAGGTTTGCTGCAAAGGGGAGCAAAGAAAAGTATGGTGAGCTGGAGAGGAAGGGCATGCCAATGAAAATAATCTAATAGAGAGCAAAGTGCCGATGCCATGGAGAGGGGGCACTTTTGCTAGAACAGCGGAGGCAGGCAGAACATGCGCACATGTGCACAGGCCAAAGTCCTCACTCCCCATGGAACAGTAGCCCCGTTCGTATTCACCATGTTGGGGACTTGGTTCGCTCATTCATTCATTCATTCATTCATTCAGGGGATTGTCACGGAATGCCTCTACCTGCCTGGTCTGATTCTAGGCACCGGGGAGGCACAGCACACAGCGGGCCAATGGTCTCTGCCCTCCCGTAGATTACCGGGTGCTTGCAGGTGGAACCGGAAAATTAATTCAACGGACTCAAAAGACGGGGACATTTAATACCTCCTATAATAAAAGTCCTGATAAATGTTCATATTATGTCATTATTACAGCCTCCATCAAAATGTATCACCATTCTGTCCCCTACACTGACAGCCGTTTTCTTTAAAGGCGTAATATTTATAATTCCAGCACCTAACACAGTCTCTGACACAGGCAAGCACTTTTGAAATGCTTGTTGAATTAATATGTGGAAACCTGAGAGGTGAGGGGAAATCCTCTTTTAAAATTCCTCCATAATGGTCACCCATGTGAGTTACTAAGCTACAGTTTTCAAAAACAAAACACCCCTGAGACATCTAACACCTGTGTCCTAGCAGTTACTCATGCTGAAGTCTGAAGCGGTTTCCTTGGATACTTTTAACAACCAGCTAAGATGGACTGTCCCTTATCAATTGGATTCTTCCATGGAGTGGGATGAAGTGGAGATCCAGAAGGGGTAATTTGGAAACTGAGGCACCACCAGGTAACAGAAGACTAGATGTCCTGGTCCAATGGTATCATTGGAAGGGATGTGGCAGGTGGAGCAGGAGAAAGGGGTCAGAGGGAGAAGAGAGTTTGAAGACACTTAGAATCCCGTGGCTGACAGTCCTAAGCTGCAACCCAACCCATTTCCAGGGGGCAGGAAACAAAGCTTCTAACTCTGAATTGGTGTTCTGATTGTTTTAACCAGCAGGCTGTCTGTCTCTGATCATTTTTTTCACCCTTCCCTACTTCCCATCCGTATATATATTTGGCCTCATGCAGAAGCTGCTGGCCTTTAAAGGACTTGTGTTCTGCACGTCTGGAGAGGACCATCAAGGAAGAACAAGCAAGAAAGTAACATTTTTTCAGGGAGTGATGGGGAAGCGGGGCCAGATCCTCTCATTTCTGACTAATTTCCTGCTTTCCCTTTAAAAATACAAGTTCTACATCATTGAAAGTTAGGTAGACTAATTTTTTATAGTTTTAAAGTTTATTCAGAGTATGATATATTTTTTATTTTAATATAGTTTATTGTCAAGTCGGTTTCCATACAACACCCAGTGCTCATCCCAACAAGTGCCCTCCTTCATGCCCATCACCCATTTTCCCCTCTCCCCCACCCCCCATCAACTTTGTTTGTTCTCAGTATTTAAGAGTCTCTTATGGTTTGCCTCCCTCCCTCTGTGTAACTATTTTTTCCTCTTCCCCTCCCCCATGGTCCTCTGTTAAGTTTCTCCTGTTCCACATATGAGTGAAAACATATGGTATCAGTCCTTTTCTGCCTGACTTATTTCACTTAGCATAACACCCTCAAGATCCATCCACATTGCTACAAATGGCCATATTTCATTCTTTCTCATTGTCATGTAGTACTCCATTGTATATATAAACCACATCTTCTTGATCCATTCATCAGTTGATGGACATTTAGGCTCTTTCCATGACTTGGCTATTGTTGAAAGTGCTGCTATGAACATTGGGGTACATGTGCTCCTATGCATCAGCACTCCTGTATCCCTTGGGTAGATCCCCAGCAGTGCTATTGCTGGGTCTAAGGGGAGTTCTATTGTTAATTTTTTGAGTAACCTCCACACTGTTTTCCAGAGAGGCTGCACCAGTTTGCATTCCCACTAACAGTATAATAGGGTGCCCGTTTCTCCACATCCTCGCCAGCATCTATATCTCTTGATTTGCTCATTGTAGCCACTCTGACCAGTGAGAGGTGGTATCTCAGTGTGGTTTTGATTTGTGCTTCCCTGATGGAGTGATGTTGAGCACTGTTTCATGTGATGAAGGATTCATTTTTAAATTGTACCTTCTGTAGCTGTGAGGAGAATTAACTTATAAACTGAAATCTCATCACGCCACCAAGTTTCAATATGAGATCCTGTCACTTGGATCCATCTGACTCGGGACTTAACTGCTGAGGCCACCAAAGGAGCTCATTACTGAGACTTCCACTCTCCATGGTCACACGATTTGGATACTAGGGAGGGTCCCTTCACAGCTGATGAGGTACAGTGCACAGTGCAGATGGCTAGACCCTATGAAAGACCCACCTCATGGCGGGTAGAGGCCAGTCTCCACCATTACTACTCCTGTGACCTTCAGCCCATACTTAACTCTAAGAGCGTGGGGCTTTCTCTTCATTTTTTTTATTGAGTAAACTATACATAACATTAATTTAACCAATCGTAAGTGGATAATTCAGTGGCATTCAATACATGTACAATGCTATACAGCCAACACCATTATCTATACTCAAAACATTTTCATCATCACGAACAAAAACTTTGTGCCCATGAAACGGTAACTCTCCCTTCCTCTCTTCCCAGCTCCTGGTAACACCTATTCAAAGTCCTGCCTACTCTAGGTGCCTCATATAAATGGAATTATACAATATTTGTCCTTCTGTGTCTGGACTCTTTCACTTAGCATAATGTCTTCCAAGTCCATCCATGTTGTAGCATGTATTACGATTTTATTCCTTCTTATGGCTGAATGAATGTTATTCCACTATATGGGTGTGCCTCATTCTGTTTATCCATTCATCTGTTAATGGACACGTGGGCTGTTTCCACATTTTGGCTGCTATGAATATGGGTGTACAAGGGTCTGTTTGGGTCCCTGCTTTCAATTCCTTTGGAGACATACCTAGAGGTGGAATTACTGAATCATATAGTAGTTCTGTTGACCTTTTGAGAAAGTGCCCAGAATGTTTTGTAAAGTGGCTGCACAATTTTATACCCTACCACCAGTGCATAAGGGTTCCTATTTACCCCACAGTCTCACCAACACTTGTTATTTACTGCTGCTGCTGTCTTTATAGCCAGCCCAGTGGGTGTGAGCTAGATCTTCCTGTGGTTTTGATTTGTAGTTCCCTGGTGACTAATGATGTTAGGCATCTTTGCAGAGCCCTAGGTTTTATCTACAAAACAGTAACAAATATCTGTTCTGCTTACTTCAGGACTTGGTGACAGTGGCACATAACACCAGGGATGTGAATGGACTTTGCAACACCCCATGCAAGTTATTAACAAAATGATGCTTCCAAACGAGGCATTGATGTGTAACACTCCTTGGAGGTTTGGGTACATTGGAACAAGGGCAGAACTGTGCAGTTCGTAAGGGCAGTGAGAGATGATGAGCATCTCGTTCTCACTCAGCAGCCCTAGCCACTCCCACAACTTCAGCTGCTGAGGGCTAAATTCTGATAACACCCTCTTGCGTGTGTTTCCGGATGTTTATGGGGGGCTCCAGCCTGAATGTTAACCCTCTCTCCCTTGCTGCTGTTCTGGTGCTACGGAATGCAATTGGGTCTGAGAAAGATTTTAAAATATCTTTCCAGGCACATTTATGTGTGGATTTGACCTTGTGGTTTTACATGATCTTATACCACCATTACCAACCCGACACTGTGACCACGTGACCTGAGAAGACTTTTATATTCTGGCTTGTGAGGTCATATAAACAGCCATGACTCAAATGTCACTGGTTAGAGCTTAGTCAGAAGCTGACTCCATCAGATGCCCCTAGTCCAAGTGTTTCTAGAAATATACACCCACAGCAATCATCCCCCTGGACATTCCATGCCCCAGAGCCCTCATTGCGCTCTGAGTAAAGTCAAAAATGGGGAGAATGTCTCTCACCTGCACTCTGGATACCTGGGGATCCAAGTAGAGCTGTGCATACCCTGACCTCGCACGCCCCTTGGAGAGAATTACCCCGAGGATTCCGTCCACACCATAGGCTGCAGCCCCCAGTCTGTGGGTCAGGAGGAGCAGACCCCGAGCTGTCTGCCTACACCCCATCTCGCTCCTTCTCTGGCTCCTCGCCCCTATGGCCGTTCTCCTGTCCCTGGTGTGGCTCCTGTACCACCTCCATTCTGTACCGACCAGTCAGGAATACTACAGTGTAGTATAGAAGCCAAGGTCACGGGCTCTGGAGTCAAAGACAACCAGGGTTTCAGTGACAACTGCACTAATTAACACGCTGCAGCCTTGGTCATGGGGCTTACCTTCTTCATCAGCCTCCATTTCCCCAGAGCTAACCAGGGATAAGGAGACCTTTCAGAGTTGCTACGGGAATTAAGGGTTTACGGTACCAGCCGGCCCATGGCATGGCTTGATCAATGTTAATGTATTATTTTTTACGCATATTTTTTCTTACAGTTGCTCCATGACTAAATCCAAACAATTCTGACCCCTCTCACCATTAACATCTTAGACTAAGTCCCCACCATCTCTGAGAGCCTGCTTGCTCTGAGAACCTGCTTACATTTATTCCTGCTTCCCCACAGCAAGCTTGCACAAAGCAGATAGAATGCCCCTTTCCAAATTAAGGCAGGTTATGTATACCCTCCACGTATAACTCCCAACACATTAGGACAATGGCAAGCTGCTCTTCCTGCCCCTGTCCATTCCTCCCCTCCCCACCCTCGGCCCACCCTCCAAGGCCACCTTACTTTTCCCAAGCACATCACTGCCTGTCCGGCCTCGCGGCCTAGTCCTTGCTGTTCTCGCTGCTGGGACTGATCCTTCATGTCACTAAGTCTCTGCTCAATGTACCACTTTGTCCTTCCTTGTTCACCTGATACTAGGTGCCCCTCCCCCAGGGTCACTCTCAGTTCCCTTGCCCTGCTTTAAAGTTCTTCATGGTACTTGTTATGATCTGAATGTTTGGCTCACGGCCAGACTCTTACGTCGAAATTCTAATGCCCATGTGATGGTATCAGAAAGTGGGGCCTTTGGGGGGTGCTTGGTCATGAGGATGGAGCCCTCTCAAATGGAATTAGTGTTCTTCCAAAAGAGACCCCCGAGAGTCCCTCATGCTTTCTGCCACGTGAGGACACAGCAAGAAGTCAGCAGTCTACACCCCAAAAGAGGGCTTTCGCCAGAACTCTACCATGGCACCATGATCTTGGGTGTCCGGCCTCCAGAACTGCGAGAAATACATTTCTGTTGTTCAGATTCCCTCCAGTCTATGGCATTTTGTTATGACAGCTCCAACAGGCTAAGAAAGTACTTATCAGTGTATAAAATCATACCAACTGTGCATTTATTTAATGCATATATTTATTTTGTGCAGTATCAGTGTAATGCATAAAATATTACCCTCCCAACAGTTCCTATCTCTTTATTATGCTTTATTCACCTGAAGAGCACTTATCACCACCCATGTGTTATTCATTAATGCATTTTGCTTACTTACAAGTCTGTCTGTCTCATTAGAATGCAGGCTCCCTAAGGGCAGGAATCTTCCCCGGGTCCTGTCCTTGCTCAATATGGAGCAGGTCTTTAGTACATATTTGTTGAATCAGTGAATAAGCTTGTATTCACTTCCTGTCCCCTTTTTCTAAAACGCAAGTTGCCTCTCTGGATCCATACCCCTGTCCCCCACATCACAGGTGTCCCTGTGTGAGAGGGGGGCTCATCGCTGGTTTGGAAGGCCTCTCTAATCTCTGGACACCAGCAATGCAGATTTATTTCAAATCGACACAGGCCTTGATGGAGCAGCTGGTGAGAAAATTCACTGCTTGTTCAGTGCTCTGGGTTCACAGTCATCAGACACGGGCCAGCGGTGCGGACATGCAGTGTCCCAGAGGGGCCTCTAAGGAGACCACAGCCACGGGCCAGCATCCTTTCCCTGGTGTCAGGAGAGCAGACTGCCATAAGAAGGCAGAACACTTGACAAAACGGCCTGGTACCTCTCTGGACTGGAGACCAGCATGTCAGGGGCCCCTCTACCCTGTGCCTGCGCAGACTTGCAGTAGGTTCTCTTCAAGTGTGGCCTTAACTCCTGGCCCTTTCGGACGCTTCATCTTTTCCATTTTGAGCTACTAACACCACACGCTCTCAGCCAGCATACACAAATGGCTACTTCTGCCTGTGCGTGGGGGTGGTAAAATATACATAAGGTTTATCACGTTAGCCATTTTAGGTGTACAGCTGAGTGGCAGTAAGGACACTGGAGAACTTGATCCTTCAGCCTCATTTGGCTCAGGTAATAACATCTTCCTCACTGACACAAGTCTGCCTTCCCCTGAGGGTCCTTCTTCTACCCGGTTACTTCTCAAACTTCTTTGCAAGCATCTCCTCATTACCTGCCCCCCAAATGTTAGCATTTCCCAGGGCTTAGCCTCCTGCTCCAGTCTCTACACACTCTCTTAGATGATTATATATGTTCTCATGGCGTTAAGTACTGTCCATAATTTGATGACCCACAAATTTACAGCACTCCTCTGAGTTCCAGACTCATATACACAACTGCCTCCTTGAAATGCCAACTTGCATATCTCATGGGCATCTCATAGTTAATAAAGCCAACACTCAACCCTCAATTTGTCCCCCTCAAATCTTCTCGCTCCTCCATCTCTGTGAACAGTACCCCTATCCACATAATGGCTTAACTAAGAAAATGAGCCCACCTCCTTAATTATAATCTTTCTCTCTGCCTTCAATTCAATCCACTACCAAATCCTGTTGGGTTTTGTTTCTCCCTCCAAAATATTTCTTGACTCCATCCACCTCTCCTCTAGTCACTTCCAAGTATGTGATCCATCCCATCACCAGCTTTCACCTGGATGGCCTCCTCACCGGATGTTCTCGCCTCTGGTCTTGCACATCTACGATCTACTATCTCTGTAGAAATTAGGTCATGGGACATGCCTCCTCCCTAAGACCTTTAATGGCTTCTCATACTGCAAATAAACACAAATGTCTCATCATGGCCAATAAATCCTAAATGATCTGGGCCTTGCCCAAGGCTCTAAGCTCGTTCTGTAGCTGTCTCCTCCCCCCTACACTCCAGCTGCTCAGTCTCCTTTTCCCTTGAACCTCCAGGACTCTCCACTTCATGGCCTTTGAATATACTCATATCTTTCCCAAGAGATACATTCACCCACTTCCCCCCCCCCCCCCCCCGGTGGCCTCTTTCTCTTCCTTCAGAATGCAGTTGAATGTTATGGCTTGAGAGCAGTTTCCCTGACCACCCCAATTAGCTACATCTTCTACCTCTGCATTCTAGTAATTTCTTTGCTAGCTTGTATTACAATTTATGCTCAGTTGATCATTTGAAAATATTTTTTACACTTGCTTAGTGTCAGATACTAAGGTAGGCCCAGGGGATACAACTGTAAACAAAATCTGATAGAGCACATACTCTAATAGAGCTTTTAGTGTAAAGTAAAAGTAAAGAAGAAATATATTATTTCTTTTTAAAAGATCACCACTGTGACTGTATAATACAAAGGGCCTTAGCACTACAAAGGAATTTCTCCTTCAGAATATAATTAAGAAGCTAGCAGTGGACTATGATGTGGGTAGGCTTCCCCAGAGAAGTGATGGGCTCAGCCAGAATCTAAGGATTAGCAGGTGTTAACCAGGCAAAATGGAGGAGAGTCGTTTTCCAGGCAGAAGGAAGAACTTATGCAAAGATCTTTCAGGAAGATGGAGCAAAATGCTAGCAAAGTCAGGGTGGCAGCGGCAGAGAATGAAGCAGAGAGGTGCGTGATGTGACCAGAGGACTGGCCAGGAAACACCACACTGGGACTCGTAGGCTCCGTCAAGGAACATGGTTCAATCTCAGGACGCAAAGGGAGCTGTTCAAGGGCTGTAGGTAGGAGGTGGGTTAGAGGTGGAGACTCACAGGATGGCATCTGCTTTTGCAGGTCACTCTAGCTACGGTGTGGGAAATAGTTTGGAGAGGCAGTAGGAGAGCTGAGACACCAGGGGTCAGCTTTGGGGCTGGATTGGGGAGCTGAGATGGTGGCAGGCTCAGGCAGCCCATGTGGGCTGGCAGTGAGGCAGAGAGAAGAGGACAGACACATTGGGAGGATATTCAGAAATCAAATCAATAGAGATTGATGGCAGATTGGATAGGCTCGAGAGAAGGAGAAGAAAGGTTCAAGGAAAACTTGTAGATTTATGATGTAATGGACTGCCACACCACTCACTGAAGCAGGGAACACTAAAAACAAGAAGCAGAAAATTAGACGTGAACTGGGCAGCAGTTCTCAGAGGGAGATGATCGTGAGCTGAGTCTGAGGTACCTTTGGGAGATGCAATTGGATATAACGTAGGACTGAGAAGCACTAGTATAGCAGACGTGAGTCAGTAGCCCCACACAGAGGTGTGAGCTGAAGCTCTAATTTAGGGGTTCAGTGTACACACACACACACACACACACACACACAGGACTGAATATCTGTGTCCTCCTAAAAAATTCATATATTGAAATCTTGAATCCCAATGGGACCTTTGGGAGATGATTAATTTCATAGCATGGAGCCCTCATGAATAGGATTAGTGCCTTTATAATCAAGGTGAACCCTGTAGTTTTGAGTTAGAGGAGCTGAGAAGATGTTTATCTTTAGCCGAGATGAGAGAGTGTGGGAGGAGAAAGTCTTGGGTGAAGGTCACTAGCTCAGTTCTAGCCTGTTAAGTTGAAGGCACCTAAGAGAGCTGTCACGTGAGGTAAGGAGTTCCAAAGAGTCAAGGTGACCTCATCCAATCCCACTGGTTTTAAATATCTATTTAAGTACCACCTTTGTGCTGATAGCTCAACATTTTCTACCTCCAGCCCTGAGAGTAAGGGTTAAAAAGAGAAGAGGTCTGAGCATGAGGCCCTGGGACATCCCCAGGTGAAGAGCACAGGAAGATGGGAGAAGCCAGCAAAGGAGACTGAGAAAGAGAAACCAGATAGGAAAAAGAAGAGCCCGAAGAAAGGGGTTGTTCTAGAAGTCAAGAGAAGAAAACCCTTCAAGGTGAGGAGAGGTAACTACTGAATTAAAAACAGCTGATAAGCCCAAAGAGATGAGAACCAAGGAGAATGCTCACTGGAATAGCAGCGTGGACATTGCTGCTGGCCTCGGAAAGATTTGTTTCCACAGTCACCCGCTGAGGAGAAAGACTAGAGCCAGTGAGTCCAGACAACTTTTCTAGGAGTTTCACTGTAAAGCAAAGGAGATAAATGGAGTGGTAGCTGGAAGGGAGAGTGGGGTTCAAAATGGCCTTGAGGCTTTCTTAAATGGAAGAAATAGCAACATATATGAACGCTGATGCGAATGGTCAGCATAATACAGGAATCAAATGAGAAGTGAATACAAATGAGTAATTCAGGACAGAATGGTGGGAATGCTATCACAATGCTCTGGAGTAGGGGAGGGGGAGGGAGCAAGCCCTCAGGAGGGCCGCTGGAAAGCTGAAGTAGAGAGCACTCAATCCCTACTTGTGGGAAATAGGACAGTAATGTGGGTAGGTGGATCCATATGCGGGTGGGAACTTTTGCAAGTTCTCTGCCCGTGGTGTTAATTTTCTCAGTAAATTGGGGAAAAAAAAGAGCACCAGTGGAAAGTGAAGAGAGGGATGGGGAGAGGGAGGCTGAGAAGAGAGAGGGAGACACAAAATGGTCATCTAGGACAGGGAAGGGTAAATGGAGCAGGAGGTAGAGGATAATTGCTGGGCAGTATTATGGCTCCGTAGAAGGTCAGTGATCGAATATTTACCATGACCTTGAACATTAGGGGCTTTAAATTCTTGATCTTGATGGTGGAGCAAACTCAGGCATTGCCAACGTCCAGGTTATATTTGCAGGCACAAGTGGCTGAGATGGAATGAAAGAGGGTATTTGGTATCATGGTTTTGCTTACTGGCTCATCTCCTGGGCAAGGTCTATGACCCTTCTTTACCACCACGTACAGTGCCCGCTGCACTGAGTACCTGTCACAAAGGAGGTGCTCAATAAACACTGGATAAAATACAAGCATTTTACAAACCACAAGTTATTTCACGTATTACATTCTGCTCTCTCCTCCTCCCCACATGCCCCTGTTTTTCATCTTCTGCACTGACTTTTAGAAGTTACTTATGAGTTCAATGTCACATTTAAAACACATCTGCATTAATGGATGATTACAGCAGTTTCTGGGAGAAGAAACCCAAGGACCTAGCTTATGAGTAAAGTTAGGAAAGAGACCATTTTGTCACACCAGTCACCAGTTTTATGATAACACAAGACTTTTTATAGGACGTTTCGAATTCAAGCATGTTCACAACTATTACCTCCTCTCATCTTCAGAAAACTCCTGATAAGCAGGTGTAGGGACAACATCGTCCCCACTTCATGGGAAGAAAACGGAGGAAAGTCTGCCCAACCCCCACCCCAGGGCTGCATGGGCTGTTCACCTTGGACGTTCTCGTTGATTTTGCTGCTTCATGGGACCCCATTGCCCTTTGAATCTCGGGTCTCCCTCAAGTACCAGCCCACACAATCTCTTTTTCTCCTCTTTCCAACCTCCATCCCAGAGATACGTCTCAGGTTTGGGAATAGGGGTTGGAAAATCCAGATCTCAGGGACACAGTTGAAGACAAATTGGCAGGATATGTGTCCATATGACAATTCAGCAGCTCCAAATCCAGTTAATCACAACTAAGGTTCTTTACAAGAATTGGAGCTTCTGGGCTTGCCCCAACACCCTTTCTCTACCAAGGGTTTGGGTGGTTGCTGACATCTATTCCTTTCCTGGAATACCACTCTACATATGCCTTACTATTTACTGTGTGGGGGCGCCTGGTCTAATGCCATGTGTACTACGATTTTTATTCTTTTACACTGAAAACACTGCAAAAAGAGCATCCTTGCCCCATTTTTACACATAAGGAAACTGATACAGACGGAGGTCATAATTTGCCAAGGTCACACAGCAAGATATCGGCAGGGCTGAGACTGGAACTCAAGTCTGAACCCAATGTCCTTGCTTAAATTGCTATTATCCCATCTCTCCATTTCTTGCTGAAGAGCAAGAAACAGAAGCAACTTCAGTTAAATTTTTCATGTTAATTGCTGCCTCCTCCCCTGCCCTTACTGCAGAGCCAGTTTTCTCTAAGGCGACATCTCACTCCAGGCTTGACTGGGGAACAGATCTACATGTGAATGGCAGGTCCTGGCTGGAGATGAACTACTGAGTGGCTAATTCGCGCCACTAGGGGGAAGTAGGAAGAGAGGGAGAGAGGAGGGAAGTTAGGGACCAGATGCCTTGTCCAGGACCCTGGTGAAGGAGTTGGGAAACGCTGTGAGGGATGGACACTCCCACAGTCTTTCTCTAATGAGTTCCCCATCACTGTTCTTCCCCAGATGTACAGTATTTGCTCCCATGGTAGTACTGTACCTATGGCTTGCCATCCCAGCTGAGACCTTAGCCATGACCACGGTGACAAAGCATTCTGCTTCTCCAACTGGTCTTGCCCTGGCATCATGGCCACCACCTGGAGCATTCTTTTCAAACTATGCCACAATCCAAAATTGAACTGCCAAGGAGCAGAGCCCTCAGACAATGAGGAAAGAGAGGTAAGCTTTACAGGCTTACCTGGGGATTCCCTGGGGGGTCCATAAGCCAGTTCTAGGCTCTACAGGCACCAAGGCAGGGAGCAAAGGGCTAAAGGCATCACATTTTGCTTACCGCTCCTCAAAATATACATTTACATGGCAGGATGGCGCGGGGGGCGGGGGGGAGATCATAGCATCATCTGAGTAAACACCATACGTGTTTTCCTACTAAACTTAAGCCACATGACCTCAAATTGCATTTTATTTCCCACAACTTGCTACATTTCTGAAGATTTCCGCAATAACCCTGCATTCCATGTATAATGGAGATAGGTATTAAACTTTCATTTGTTTTGCAGGGACAGGCTGGAAATAAGATGCCCGAGAAAGTAATGAAGTGGTTTGTGTGCGGGAAGAAAGATGTCAGCCCTAGCAGAAACGCCTCCCCCAGGTTGGAATCCCTCTAGCTGATGCGTCTAAGAGCCATAAGCACAGATGCTGTGGTAGCAATTTGGATCATTAGTGGGATGTGCTGGAGGACCACGCTATGCTCAGAGCTGGCAGGAATGATATCGGGCTGGTCCTGGGGAGCTGGGAAGAGCAATCCCACTCATCTCGGGCTACTTAGTATGGAGAGAATTAATCCACACAGGGAGTCAGCCTACCAATGAGTGAACTAGTCCTTTTCTTCACTCTCAAAGCCCCACAAAGAAGTTGCTTTTCCTTTCAAGGGGAGTGATGGATTTTCAGGTATCACAAGGCAATCTCACTGTATTTAAAGAACATACATGTTTGCAAAAAGTTGCTTTCTGCAAATTAAGTTTTCATACCAAATCCTACTTCCCCATACCTTTTTTTATTATCAAGTTAAGTAGTGTTCTTGAGACAATACACTCAACCCACTCTGGGGAATAGGACACAAGGCGAAAGGCAGCACACTTAAAAAAAAAAAAAAAAAGGAGTGTTTTTTTAAATAAGCCTCTCAGAATAAGGTACATGTGATAAGTTTCTCAAAATAAGTTATAAACTATGAATGTAAGTAGCCAGAAATATCTGTCTCCTTGGCCAGCAGCTTCGGTCCAAAGGAAAACTCATAATGATAGCTGAGCTAAATAAAAGAGACTTTTATTCTCTAGTCTTTTAGTCCCTAGAACAGTCCTTAAAAAAAAAAAAAAGATCAAGGGTGTTTGGATAGTAAGCTATTGTCTCTGAGCTTTGTGATAAGGGTGCTCAGCTCCAAAAGCCACCGTCCCTGCTTAGCCAGCTTGATTCCCAATGGACTAGTGACAGGGGGCACTACAGGGACACCAGGTGGCTACAGGAGGAAGTAGGGACATGATCCGCCATACTGGCCTCACCAGCAGTGCCTCTCTATTCTGGAAGCGGCACCTTGGTTCCAATTTCCAATTTTCTCCATGCTCCCAGAATGAGCCTCAGTGTGCTCCCTTATTTCCAATGGTGTCTTGGAACAAGCTTGCTCAAGAGAATTTCAGGGCTTTTGTAAGGCAATTTTAAGCAAAGTTACTATCAAAAATTAAATTACATAAATTCACTGTATTAGTTAGAGCTGTATTGTCAGAGCTGTAGTAACAAAGCACTCCAAAGCACTAGGGTGGCTTAAACAGTGGAAGTTCATCCATTTATTTTCACACAGTTCTAGAGCCCGGAAGTCCAAGATCAAGGTGTCTTCACAACTGTTTCTTTCTGAGGCCTATGAGGAAGAATCTGTTTCATGCCTCTCCCCTAGGTGCTGGTGGTGTGTTGGCAATTGTTGGCCACCTATGACTTGTGGAAGAGTTGCTCCGATCTCTGCCCTTACGTGGCATTTCCCCCGTGGTCATGTATGTCTCCAAACCTCCCTTTAAAAGGACACTAGTCACCTTGGATTAGGGCTCATCCTACTGACTTCATTTTAACTTGATTACCTCTGTAGAGACCCCATCTCCAAATAAGGTCACATTCTGAGATACTGGAGATAAGAACTCCAATATGCCTTTTAGGGGGACGTGATTCAAACAGATTATAGAGAGGGAGAACAGACAATGGTTGCCAGGGGTTACAGAAGGGAAATGAAGGGGTGACTATTAAGAGGCCGCAAGAGGGAGTCTCTTTGTGATGATGGGACAGTTCTGAATCTAGATTGTGGTGGTTGTGGTTATACAAATCTCCATAGGTGACCAAATGTCATAAACTTATACACAGAGACCTAAAAAAATGAGTAAATGCAAAAACTGGCCCAGGTCTATACTCAAACTAATCGTATTGTGCCAATCTATGTCCTGGTTTTAATGATGTACAGATGTCACTATTGGGGAAAGGTGGAAGATGTCACAATTGGTACAGCGGTACTGTTTTTGCAACTCTTGTAAGTCTATAATTCATTCAAAATTTAAAAAGGCTTTTTAAAGAAATAACAGACACCCCCCAAAAAACACACACACAAATAATCCAATTAAACATGAGCAGAAGACCTGCGTAGACATGTCTCCAAAGAAGACATACAGATGGCCAACAGACACATGAAAAGATGCTCAGTATCACTAATCATCAGGGAAATGCAAATCAAAACCACAAAGAGATCTCCCCTCACACCTGTCAGAATGGCTAGTGTCAAAAAGACAAGAAATGACAAGCATTAGGGAGAATGTGGAGAAAAAGGAACACTTGTGCACTGCTGGTGAGAATGCAAATTGGTGCAGCCACTGTGGAAAACAGTATGGAGGGTCCTCAAAAAAAAAAAAAAAGACTGAAATACCATATGATCCATTAATTCCAGTACTGGATTTTTACCCAAAGAAAATGAAAACACTAATTCAAAAGACATATGCACACCTATGTTTATTTATTCCTGCCAATATATAAAGGCAGTCTAAATGTCCACCAAAAGATGATATATATCTTCTTCATCTGTTCATACACACGATGGAATATTACTCAGCCATGAAAACAGTGGGACCGTGCCACTTGAGACAACATGAATAGACGCAGAAGGTATTCTGCCAATGTCAAGTAAGTCAGAGAGCAAAGGACAAACAAGTGATTTCACGTATATGTGGAATCTAAAAAAACAAAACAAAGGAACAAAGCAGAAACAGACCAATAAGTACTAACCAATAAAAACAAAAAAAACCAAACTGGTGATTGCCAGAGTGGGGTAGAAGGATGAGAAAAGTGGGTGAAGGGGAGAGGGAGACAAGGCTTCCAGTTACGGAATCAGTCATGGGAACAAACGGTACAGCACAGGGAATGCATTCAACGACGCTGTGACACTATACCATTGCACAGTGACAGACAGTAGCTACACTTGTGGTGAACGTAGCATAATTTACAGAGCTGCTGAATCACTATGTTGTGCACCTGAACTGCTGTAACATGTATGTTAACTATACTTCAATAAAAAAATAAGTAGAATCTTTAAAAATTAAAAAAATTTAAAAACCAACAAAGGTAACTGATATCCCAAACGCATTACTTCCTAAGTATCTGCATTTTGCTGTCATCTGTGCTCTGAGGTCCCAACTCTGCAAATGCCTTTGTCTCAGCTTCCAGCTTCTTCCCTTGTGGCCCCCAGCCACAGAGATGGCAGCTGTTTCCCGCAATTATCTATCTCTGTGCTGCCTCGGTGTTTCCTTTCGCCTTCTGTTCCCTAACTCCTGCATAAGTAAATCCTTATATTAAATTCTCTCTGTTAATTACGTCTGTTGTCCTGACTGGTAAGCCAGTCAACACAAACGTTCTCCAAATGATGCAATGGCTCCTATGATAGTAGAAGATAAGGCATTCTCATTACCCCAAACTACAAAAGACCCGGTCTACATGCCTCTTCCAATTACCCTAGGATTTCATTTTGGAAAATCGGCATTCCCAAAGGATGCTGGGAACAGAGCTTGCATGACCCCAAAGGCACCACAGCAGTAGCTGTCCCAAGAGCCCAGATACATAAGATTGTAAAGCAACTTCAGAGAATACTTTGTTTTAAAAATTAATAATAATTTTCTTTCTGATTATAAAGGTGATCCATGCTGCCTTGTAGAGTACATATACACAATCCCAACATCCAGAGAGATATCACTTTTAGTATTTTTATGTGCTTTCTTCCATAATTTTCGTGATATGTAATATAAGCAATTTGTATCTGTCTAAATGTGTAGCTTTTTTTTTTTACATTTCATTTATTTTTGAGAGAGAGAGACAGAGTGCAAGCAGGAGAGGGGCAGAGAGAGAGGGAGACATAGAAACTGAAGCAGGCTCCAGGCTCTGAGCTGTCAGCATGGAGCCTGGCCAGGGCTCAAAACCATGAACTGTGAGATCATGACCTGAGCTGAAGTTGGACTTGAAACTGACTGAGCCACCTAGGCACCCCTATTTATTTTTTTTAAGTTTATTTATTTTGAGAGAGAGAGTGAAAGAGATGGTGAGCATGAATGCACAGGGAGGAGGGGATGAAGCAGAGAGCAAGGGGCAAAGAGAGAACCCCAAGCAGGCTCCACACTGACAGCTTAGAGCCCAATGCAAGGCTTGATCTCACTGTGAGATCACAACCTGAACTGAAATCAAGATGCTTAACTGACTGAGCCACTCAGGTGCCCCTAAATATGTTCATTTATAGATAACTGCTACATTTTGAAGATAATTATCAACCACTCTTCTTCGCTTTGATGAATAAATATAGGCTTTAGGTAAGGATTCTGGCAGGGGAAGTTGAGAGAACATGGTTGGAGCTTGCGGACAGACTTCTAATTCTCATCCCATGCCCAGCCCAGTCTTCAGAATGGGGTTCTCGGGGCAGACCCTCCCCTGGCCAGCTGCACAGGGGATGATTTTGCTGCTTCGGACCCTCTGATCCCCAGAGCAGGGGCAGAGCGGACCTCAGAAAGCAGGGCTGGCCCTGCCTCTGGCGCACACCCACACCCAGGTGGCAGAACAGAGCGCTTGCTGCCCGCAGGGCAGGCTTTCCCCAGCATCCAGATCTGTCCCCAGGGGAGCACTCAAGCTCCCCCAAAGGAGGAGTTAGGAGCAGTGGAGTCAGAGCATTTATCACACCTGCTAAGTAAATCATCCCTCCTCTCCACAGAGAAGCAAAGCGAGTGAGGACACACATGGAGAGAAACGCTGAATGTGTTTTCTTGCCTAAGTTCCCTCTTGGAAACACAAGGTCCAAGGAAGAGGAAACCCCTCCCGACAGTATTTGAATCACATTTTCTTCAGGTAGTGCTGTGCTGTGAGCTTATCTGTCATCAAAATGTCTTCAAAAACACGACTTTATACTTTTGGAATTTTTCTTATTATAAAACAATACATAGTCACTGTAGAAGTTTGAGAAACGAGGCAAGCTCCAAGAAGGACATGAGAAGCACAGTTAATCCCATGGTCCCAAGTAACTGCTGCTAGCCTTTTGGCATAAATTGTTCCTAGTATCATGCAAAGAATTACACAGCATATATTGTTTGGGAACATGTTTTTCATTTAATGTGACCTAAAACACCTTTACATAGTTTCTCATTCGTCTGATGCTATGTAACAAAGTACATCAAAACTTTGTGGTTTAAAAGGATAGTCTAATTTTGCTCATGACTTTGTGGATCCAGGCCCAAGTGCACTCCACAAGATGGAGAAATAGTCTCCATCCTTCCAAGGTCACACAGCAGAGGAGCAGGTAGGATGGAAGGAAGACAGCCATCTTTGGAAAATACAATACTCTGTATGTCGTTAAAGATTCTTCTTCGTAACTGGAACAGCAGAATATGTATTTTTAAATGTGTTCCTCGTTGATTTAATGAATTTCCAATCTTTGCAAAATTTAGAAACAGTATGATAAATACCTCCATGATGAACATTCCTGTACATAAAACTGTATCTGCATCTCTGCAATTTTTATTAGGATAAATTATTCAAGGTGGAGTTACACGGTGATAGAGTTAGAGCTGCTTGATATAAACGGCCAAATTAATTTCCAGAAAAACCCTAATTTAGATACACTTCACTTAAAAATATTTTGCTTCCTGAAAGAAAAATAGTCTCATCAATAATTTTCTTTAAAAATACAGTTGACTATTTTTTAATTTATTTTTTAATTTAATTTTTTTAATGTCTTATTTTTGAGAGAGAGACAGTGGGGGGTGGAGGTTAGAGAGAGAGGGAGACACAGAATCTGAAGACAGGCTCCAGGCTCAGAGCTGTCAGCACAAAGCCTGATGCGGGGCTCAAACTCAGGAACCATGAGATCATGACCTGGCTGGACACTCAACCGACTGAGCCACCCAGGCACCCCTCCAGTTGACTATTTTTATCTATTATTTTATCAGATACCTGACATTCTTATTGAAGATTAATTTAACCTATAAATGAACCTGGGATCAACTGGCCTTCCTTCAATACTCAGTCTTCTGGTCTGGAAGTTTTGTGTTCTACTCTTCCTTTGTATTTATCAGTGGAAACTTACTTATTATTGAATCATTCCTAGCACATTACACCTTTGTAATTGTTTTCGGTAGGATGATTTTCTCTATTATATATTTAAACTAAGGGCGCCTGGTGTCTCAGTTAAATGTCTGACTCTTGATTTCAGCTCAGATCATGATCTCATGGTTTGTGAATTCGAGCCCCATGTCATGCTGTGCTGACAGCACAGAGACTGCTTGGGATTCTCTTTCTCCCTCCCTCTCTGCCCCTCCCCTGCTCATTCATGTGCGTGAACACTCTCTCTCAAAATCAAAATAAAATAAACTTTAAAAAAAAGTTGAAACATTAGCAACATTAAATTGGGGAAGTGCTTATTTTGTATATTTATTCCTAGTCCTCCATCTTTCTAATTTGTTATTAGTTCCAGTAATTGGTAGACTGCTTCTCTAGGTAGGTTTTCTGGGTATACAATTGTATTAACTACAAGTAGTGGCAACTTTGATCTCCTTTCCAGCTGCCCATCTTGTTTCCTATCTTTTGTGTTTGCTAACATATCCAGGACAGTATTAATTAATACACTGAGACAAGATATTTTTATCTTATTCTTGATTTTAAATAGAATACATCTAGTGTTTTCCCCTTAAATATGATATATGCTATTGTTTAATATAAATAGTCTTTAGCATTTAAAAACTCCTCTATTTCTAGTTTGCTCTATCTATTTATTCACAATTGGTTTAGAAGTTTCTGAAATGCCTTCGACATTTACTGAGATGATGGAGATTTTCTCTTTAGACTTACTGATGTAATCTTCTATTTCCTAATATTAAATGATTTTTGTATTCCCAGAATAACCCAGCGGAATCATCATAGATTACACTTCTTATATACTCTTGAAATTGATTTGTGAGCACTTTAGAAATCCTGTGTCTATATACATTGAGAATGGTTTGTAACTTTCTATTTTATGATATGTCTCTCAAAGTCTGTTATAGAAATATATTTCTTTTGTGAGGGAATGGGAAGATTTCAATATTTTCTCTACTCTGAAATAGTTTAAATGGCATTGGAATTATGTGATCCTTTAAAAATTAAAAGCAGAGAAATGGGGCACCTAAGCAGCAGTCAGTTGAGCCTCTGACTCTTGATTTTGGCTCAGGTCATGATCCCAAGGTCATGGGCTCTGCACTGAGTAGGGAGGTTGCTTAAGATTCTCTCTCTCTCCCTCTGCCCCATTCACACACTCACATTCTCTTTCTTTCTAAAGTCACAAAAAAATTAAAAGCAAAATCATCTAAAAGTGGGGCGTGTTTAAGGGTTAATTCTTTCTCTTCTTGTTAATATAATCAGTTATCTATTTTTTTAAATTGGATCAGACTTACTCATTTCAGGTAGATTTTTTTAATATATTAGCATAAAGTTGTTTTTAATTATCATTTGAAATTCTTGTATCTGTTAAAACATTTCCTTTCTTGTAGTATTTTTATCTCTGCATTTTCTCTTGCCATCATACTATCAGTCGTAAATTGTCTATTTTGTGATTTACTTATATTAATTCTTAGATTTGTCTGCTATTTTTGTTTAAAAAAGAAGTAATTTTAAAATATTCTTTTTTAAACTTTTTTATAATGTTTATTTATTTTTGAGAGACAGAGAGAGACAGAGAATGAATGGGAGAGGGGCAGAGAGAGGGAGACACAGAATCTGAAGCAGGCTCCAGACTCTGATCTGGCAGCACAGAGCCTGATGCAAGACTCGAACTCATGGATCACGAGTTCATGACCTGAGATGAAGTCAGACGCTTAATGACTGAGCCACCCAGGCGCCCCTAAAATATTTTCTAAATACTGAGTTCCTTGCATTTGATGAACGACTTTTCCAATTTCTTGAGATTATTACTTAATTTATTTTTTTGTTTAATTTTTTAAAAGCATTTCAAAGCTGTGCATATGCCTTGAATTAACAGCGTTGGCTTTATCCCACAAATTTAAGACACTGTTTTTATTTTTGAATTGTTGAATATTGAAAATATCCTCTCTTACTTAGTAATTTTTATGGGAATATTTTTAAATCTTCAAGCGCTTGAACCGGTCATGAATCATTCTGAGATGATTTCAATACAGTAAGAAAATTTCTGCCTTTATTATTTATTGATGTTTATTCTATGAGCTAATGCTATATATTTTTTTTTATGTTGTCAGCTCAGCCCCAGAACATGGAAGGCGGCTAGTACGGCCCCCTCCCACCAAAGTCTGATGTCGTTTAAGTCTGTCCGTATCCCCCCACTCCCGTTCCCTCTTCAATGCCCATCCTAGAAAGGAAAGCAGAAGTACAGGAATAAATTTGAGAGAGCAAGCATCCCAAATATTTTAGGTTAAGTTATTGGGGCAGACTAACGTTATTATTATGAAAATAATGCAGTATTCTGGGTCTCCCTGTTCTATTCCACTCTTCTGGATGGCCTCAACTCAGGAAATGATAAGGACAGAGAGAGCAACAACTGCTAGATCAATACGAACCCTTGAACAGAGCATTGGGGGGGTAAGCAGATGGCTTTTCCTTGTCCTGGGCACCTGAGCACCCAGGGCTTCCTTCCAAGCAGTAGGCCTCAGAGATACAATAAGGATATATGCTTTTTATACATTAAGAACAATAGTCAAATTCAAAATAAACAGATTAGCACCACTCAAAACCCTGTATAGATTATGTGGATTTTATATGACATTTTTAAACGTTTATTTATTTTGAGAAAAAGAGAGAGCATGACCAGGAGAGGGGCAGAGAGAAAGGGAGAGAGAGAGAATCCCAGGCAGGCTCCGTGCTGTCAGCACAGAGTCTGATGCGAGGCTCAATCCCATAAGCCTTGAGATCATGACCTGAGCTGAAAGCAAGAGTCACACACTTAACTGACGGAGCCACCCAGGTGCCCCTACATCACACTTTTACACCGAAGCCATATTCTTCCTCTTTGTGGCATTTTGTTGGTGGTGTTGTCTCACACACTCTTCCCTAACCATTCTCCAACATGGAGCTAAGAAGACATCTGGAATTTGCCCTCTTTAGTGGCTAATTCATTTACCTGTGGGGTTTTTTATCATGTCATTTTTTAAAGGCCAGAACAACCATGCGTGGATATGCACAGGATAGTCTGAAGATGGTACAGACTTCTTTCTTATAGGACAGCACATGCTACCCTTAGGATTTGCTCCCAATATCCCTTCTGGTCCCCACAACCAATATCTAGACACAAGGTACGACATAGCCCTTCCAGTAAAGCATTGGTTGACTTAAGGAAAGAAAGGAACTATATCGCACAAGAGCTGCAAGACATCATAGAAGGATGGTCTGTTTCATGTTTGGCTGAGGCCCAGCGGGAAGCTGTCACCTTGAAGGATGGTGTGCCACCCCACCCTTCAGGGCACAACATACGCCTCATCGCTATGTGGGGCACCAGTGCTATGGGGCGCTGTGGAGGCTCTGGCCCTCAAAAGGTGCAATTCCTGATGGGTTTTGCCAGCGTCCTTATCGCTTTTAAGCAGAAATCGATTTTTGCAGCTTCTTCCCCTGTCATTTTGGAAGCCAAAATTTTCTCCATCATCTCCCCTGCTTTGTTCCATTGAGATAACTTGAGGCTTCTGCTAATGCATTTCCTTCAGAGAGAATTTACGTTTGCCTTTGGCAGGAAACATGGGACACCATCAATCCCTGATCATATCAATCCAAACAGGGGTTGAGGTGACCCAAAGCTGGCCGCAGTCCCTGCCAGGGACAGACTATTCCTGCTTCCTATTATCCCAGTGATGTGACCACTGATGGTCTTAACCCAGATCATAGGGTTTTATCAGAGCCTCCCACCCCTGACAGGTGCCTACTTCCCTAAGTCTGCCAAGAGTTCTGCTCAGCATCTTGGCCCCTCAGCCACGTCAACTGGACTTGCCACACATTCTTAGGAGAAAGGAAAAAACTGGCCAGAAGATCCAGGCTCACCTTATGCTTCTCCTCAAAGAACTCGGCCCAAGAACTTTTAATTGACTTGTGATTTCTCAGATTCTTACAGATTCCTAAGGATCTATTTTGTCTAGCTTTTCTAGTAATTCTCAATAGGAGAATGGGGCTGAGCCGCCAATCCAGCTACTAGTGGAAACAGCACAATGTCGGCTGTCACTGATACAGAACGTGTATAAAGCAGAAGAAATGACAGGAGGTGTGCACCTCTGAGTCAGATACCTTAGGTGACACTTCTCAGATGGTCCACACACAGTCCTGCCTTTATCCCATCAGCCAGAAGTTAGTCACGTGGCTGCGTCTGGCTTCAAAGGGAGGGCAGAAAATGTAGGCCATTCACATCACTTATATTGCCATCCTAAATAGAATCTGGGCTTTGTTACTATGGGAAAAAAAAAAGAGAAGAATGGATTTTGGGTGAGCAACATGGTCTCAGCCACATTCCTTGTCCATAAAATGGGAATATCAATACCTAACTTACAAAATCAATTCAAGGATATACATAAAATGCAGGTATATATAAAATGCACATCTTCGCAAAGCACCTGGTAAATGGTGAACAGTCAGTATTAGCAACAGTACTATTTATATAGTGCAGTAACTTGAGTACAAGTATAGATTATCACATGATAAACACGGAGAGGAACAATCCTTCGAACTTCCTTTCTCTACTTTCCCACATCACCTGAAGCCACTTATAAACTCACTCAGAAAAACTTAGGGATAAAAATCGCTGTGGCCATTGCTTTGTTTCAAATAGTTGAGAATTTGCTTGATTTCTGATTGTATATCTAGCCCTTCTTAGGTATTAAAACGCATGTAAGTTTCCCTTATCATTACACTCTGGACTTTCTCGGACTGTCCACATTTTTGTATCGTTTGCTGTTCAATCTAACAAATGTATAAATAAATGTGGGATTTTTTGGTACCTTCATAAGACCCGTAGTTGAGGACAAAATCTTTTGTCAAAGAAAGGTCCTGATTTTTAGCTGCTCACCACACTCTTCAATAACTTCTGTATGATATTTGTAGATATTCTGACAGTTCTCTGCTCTTATTTCTACCTTCTATGAAAACCACACTCCGAGTGTCTTAAAAATATGGTAATGGGTAAATTATAGGGGTCACAGAATTTTCACTCCAACAATCACAACAAAACAACACAAACTCTCACATCCACTGTGCCAGGGATTGGATAGGAGTGAGTGAGTATGTGTGTGTGCGTGTGTGTGTGTGCATGTACTAGAACCCCAGTACAGCAACAGTATCACTGTTGGTGATTATGAGGAGAAAAATTACTGGAGTGACACAAATTACTAATTACTTTATTATGCAGTGAGAAGAATAAGAAGCTGGAAGTTGTTTCAGCAAATTCTATTTTTAAGCAAATAATTGTTGGGTTTCCAATGCTCTAAATTAAGTAATTCTCCTCAAGACCTTCCTTAAGTCTCCCTCTTTGAACTCCAATGGCTGGCAGAGAATTGCAGCTGGCTCTGGGATGGGCTTTGGATTTCGTTTGTAATTATTTTTTTCCAAACATGCTATCCTCAAAATGAGATATATTCAGAGGCATTTTTATTCCCCAGCAATTAGGAGGGAGTCATTCCTGGCTTCCCTCCCATCCTATAGGAAGTGGCACTGAGTAATATAAAGGCATTTGGAAAAAAAAACTTGGACCAAGGTCAAGACGAGGCACTACCACTTCCCTGACCTTGGGCATTGCCCATAACCTTCACCCATATTGAAGAAGTGAGATAGCATAGTAGCACTTTTTAAACCTAAATGCACTACACACGCTCATGTTGTCATTAAGATGGCCAAGAATGGCAAGAGCAATATAGCAGCATAATCAGAATTATAACAATCGCTTTCATTTTTCTGGACACTTTGAGGATTTATCATGTGCTTGACTCATTCAACCCTCTGATATAGGTACCAGGGTGTCCACATTTTACTCATCAGCTAAAGAAAGTGTGAGTAACTTGCCCAACATCACAGAGCTGGGAGTGGCAGAGCCAGGTTCAAACCCAGACCCCTAGTTCCAGAGTCCACACACCGCCTGTCTGGGCTGTAAGTGATAACTGGTCCACAGGACTGAACACATCGGCCCAGTTTGCTGGCCCTACGCTTCCCAACCACAGGGTCAGGCATCCCCTTGAGGCCTCACAAAGATGTTCTTACACAGTGACAGTTACAAGAATGGCCAGTTTTCACCAGGATTAACTAAGATTGTCAGAGAGCATGGAGGGACTTGTGTGAATAGTTGTTGGGGTGCAGGACAGAAATAGGCATTGGGCTGGTGAGTATATACAGGAGCCCCGGGCTGCTCACTGCCCCCAACCCACCATCAGCCCCCTGCAAGAGGGATAGTCTTCGGGAAAATTTATGTCTCATTCTTAGATCCTTTTATCTGGTCACCAACAGAATCTGGGAGGATTGATGGGTCTGTAAGAGTTGATCAGGGTGGGCAGTCTACCAAGAGGCCCACACAGCCATCCTTGTAAGGATGGGCAGCTCTGGAGATAGCCTGTGTGAAATGAAAGGACTTCAGGGGACAGAGCACGAGGCTGAGACAACCTGTGTCCCTGTCAGAGTCCTGTCTCTGTCATATCTACAGGATTCCCTTAACAAGACGTGGTAGAGAGCACAGAGGCAGGGTTGTGTGTGTATGTGGGGTTGTGGGAAGAACAAAGGGACAGCCTTGGTCACGGGCAGAAGGCCTGGGCTGGTGTCTGTGGCTGGCCTTGGCAAGCTGGGTACATCACTGAACTCCATACTAGAGATAATAATCCCTAGCCTGGCTCACCATGCCCCGTGGCCATGGGCAACAGCCAAGGCAACGTACTTTGTAAACAGCCTCAGAGAGCCCCAGTGAAGATGCCAACCACGAGAGATGCACAGGTCGCCAGTGCCTGGACCCTGGCATACAGCATTCCTGCCATGCCAGACTTCAACTTAGCTAGCAACATTTAAGCTTGAAAGACAGCACACAGGAGAACCACATACGCAAAGCATGCCATCATGCATAGAAGATCACCTTGCCTGGATCCCAAAGTCAAAGGAGCTGAAACCACATAATGGAGTCTCTGCAACCTCTGGCAATTTGATCTCATTCAAGGACAACATTAAATAGAAGAGATGTTCCCGGGCCCCAGGCAGTTCGAAATCTTGGCCAGATTGGCAAATATTTCAGCAGGAAGCTAAGCAAAATTGATGCCAACTTAAATGAATCTCCTGTGTGGCTCTGCAGGAGTCCATGTTTACTCTGCAATATTTCCATGGCTATGTATAGAAAAGAGAATGTTCCAGTGCCTCATCAGTGCAGACTTAAGTCAGCAAGCACCTGCAAGGGAGGTGGACAGAAAGAGGTGCTCTGTGGCATGGTAAGGTAGGGGAAGCTCGTAAACCCTGCAGAGTTGGGGGAGCATTCCCAGCCCTGCAGGACCTCAGGAGCCTGTATTTCTCCAGCCATGTGGGTGCCCTCGCAGAGCAGCAAACCCCAAGATCTGTGTGGACCCGGCAAAGGAGCTTCCCCTCTCTGAGCCTTCATTGCCTCGTATATGACATTAATATAATAAATCTAATCCTGACCCTAACCCAGATTCCAACCCAGTTCCTCTGGGCTGGTTAAGAAACAGATACCCCGGTGACATGGTCGTCC